>NC_143574.1:22197822-22501451 GCF_054136105.1 Typopeltis vanoorti | reverse complement strand
AGCACTTGCGATGTGCCCGTTATTGATGTTATTTTGTCAAAATGAAACGTAAAGCAATTCAAAATTTATGTACTTACTGGATTTGGATAGTTATGTTACTTTCAGAAATTTTATCGTAGTTTAAAATTATTAAGTGTTGTATTTTATAAAAACATTCTCATTATGCTAGTGGAGACAACATGTCAGCCATTATACCTAACTTCTCACTTCCAATTTACATTGAGGGCATGGTCGACGAGGAGTTTGATGGGTGATTGACAGCTGACAGACAGAGCATTCGGTATCAAAGTAACAGGAAAAACAAGAGAGAGCTAATGGAAGTTTAAGAATGCAGACCAGAGGAATTTTGTTCTTATGAAGTTTATTTAGTTTCATATGACAGTCGGAAGAATATTAATAGTAGATTCTGAAAAGGAATAGTAAAACTGTGAGTCTTTAAACTGGAGGAGTTGAGACTGTCAACAAGTAATTAGTAAATAAAATAGGATATTGCAGTCGACGTTCTAAAGGAATGTTCAAGGAAACGCTGAATGGAAAGTTCATCGGTCTTAAGGACGTCAGATCTATTTGTTATTTCTACTGGAAAAGGCGACGGAATTAACACAACTTAGATATGTTTATTATTATTATTATTATTTGACACCTCCAGGGAATCCAAGACTCATTGAGGGAGGGCACCTACTCTATAACTCTGTCTCTACCACTCAACCTAATCCACAAACAGCATCATCTACACCAGCGCCATCTACTGTCCACCACCACCACTAGTATTTTCACAGACAATCACAAACATTCATGCCCCTGGGATTTGAACCTGCAGCCTTTTGGCTGGAGAGCAGATATGCTAACCACTTGGCCAACCAGGCCATATAAAGTAGTAGAAGAAACTTTTTTCCCCCTCCAGTACAAAAATTAAGTAAGTTGTGCATCAAACTGAACTGCAAGAGGTAAGAGTATTTATACTTCAGTGAGGAATAATATTGTATACTACATAAAGGTAATAAGAAAGGATCCCATGGAAAAGAAGAAGCAATGTTTATTTTCAGAAAAGGCCCAAACAAAGAAACTGACTATGAACATTTTTCTTGTGAAAACAAAGTGTTTAGTCTGGTAGACATGATTAAGTATATGTCAAACAATCCAGTAATAGAATGAGGTGATTTTAATATTTTTGAATAAGAAAATCTTTAAAGTGTAGATTTATTTTAGAAGGCCTTGGATCCAGTATTTTGTAGCTATATATAATTTTATCTAAAGTGTATATACTGTTGTAGTTTTATTAAATGTGTGTTTTTTTTGTATTTGGTCTTAAATCGGTGATTTTTCGGATTCTAAAAAACAGTTAAAAGTCATTGTACCAATTGGAATTGAACCCTTGTGTAAATAATAATAAACACTTGGAATAAAAAAATATCTTAATAGATATAATCTTAACAAATGGCAATTAATAATCTCTTCTCTAAACAAAGCAATTTGTATAAAATAAACATTTAAATAAGTATGTGAGAGAAAGGAGAGGATCATGAAAGAAAATAAATATTTTTCATACAGACAGAGGAATGAAATGTTAACTGTAAGTGATAGCTCAATCATCAATTGGTGACATGGAAAATAAAATAAAAATGCAGCTGAATATATTTCAAGTACTGAAATGTGAATGAAGGGGAAAAAAAAGAGTTGGGATTGAAATGAGAGATGAGTGTATGAGAAAAATAATAAGGTTGCAAGGAAAGAAAAGTATGTGGTATTTGGAAATAGCAAAGGAGGTAGGCAAGGAGATGAAATGCAAGAGTAAAAAATTAAGTAGAGAAAATGGAGGAAAAAAGATAGTGATATATGGTGATTCTATGATATAATCAAAAATGTGCCAAATGAGTCATGAAAATGTGTTCTGGATGCAAAGATATGTAATTTGACAGATTGTGTACAAGCAGACAGAATAAAAGATAAAGATTTGATTGTGTTATCTGGGATGAATGACATAAGTTTTTTTTTTTTTTTTTTTTTTTTTTAAAATCATAAAAATATGATAATCCTGTTCACCAAAGGCAGAATTACAGCACACTAAATTACATCAGACAAGAAATTATATCCTTGTTTAAATCCTTTAGTCCAGCATAAGCAACTAAAAGTCTGCATGTGAAATATCTTCAAGCACAAATTACAGAAGTCCAAAAGGAAGCATATGAGCATGAAGATACTTTCCACACTCACGCTGTTGGTAAAGGATTAAAACAATAATTTAATTTCTTGTCTAGTATAATTCATTATGCTATAATTCAACCTTTTATGAGCCGGATTATCATAAAAAAAAATCTCTCAAATCATTCATCCCAGTTAACCGAAGCAGCAGAGATTCCTCTTTATAAAGCCTTGATATGACCACATGTGGATTACTGTGCTCAGATCTATCACTTGGGTTTCTTAGGGATGAGGAATGAGTGGTCTCCGGAATGTCTCCTATAAGGATAGATTGAGAGTTTGCAGAATACAAAAGTTGGTTGATTGGTCCCAAATGTTAAATTTTCCCTTTTTCCTCATTTCTTTCCTCTCATCCAAAAAAAAAAAAAGAGAGACATATGATAGAAACATTTAAGTTACTTAAAGGGTTTAATAGGATTGATGCAGGTAATATGTATCAGTACTTACTAGAAGAGACAATAAAAAGTCATCTGGAAGTTAGATAAGAGTGTAGTTAGCAGGGGTGTAATGCGTAGATTTTGCTTGTAGAATGATGAATGAATTGAATGGTTTGCCAGACATAAACAATGGTTTGTCATTTATGATTTCAAGGAGAGGTACAATAGATATTATGTTGTTAGTTTGGGTCTCCTGCAATGAGTCTTAGGACTCCATGGGGGTGCCCATGCAATACTATTAGAATGACTGACTTAAGACTTAGTAGGAATTAGATTTATAGCAGAAAAATTTTACAGGCTTTGTAAAATATGTTGGGCAAGTGGTTAGCGTATCCGCTCTCCAGCCAAAAGGTTGCGGGTTCAAATCCTGCTGGGGGCATGGATGCTTGTGACTGTCTGTGGTGGGTGGTAGATGGCATTGGTGTAGACGATCGTAGTTGCAGGTCATTGTTGTTAGTGAAAGCAGAGAGTTGTAGAGTGGGTGCCCTCCTTCGATGAGTCTTTGGACTCCCTGGAGGTGTCATGCAATAATAATACAAATGATTTATGACTTATTTTGATTCATCTTTTGAATGTAGTTAAGGTCTATTTCCCGGATAATGTCCACATAGCACATTGGAGTTTTTGAATAAATTTTATATAATTATTGTTACATGTGTATGCTGTGAAATTTACTTTAATAGTAAACTATGCAATTATTTGAATTTTGACTGTTTATATTCATTAAATTTTTTTTCCAACGGACAATCCCCCCCCCTCCACACACAAAAATCATTAAATAATACTTAGCCTAGCTTACATTTGAACAGACTTGTAATTTGATTTGATAATCTAAAATATATAGAATCCACCCTGTTTTGATACTAATTACAAAATAATTGTTGACTAATGCAAGTAGGTGGGCAGTCTCATACCAGTTGATAAAATTTATCAGTTAAAAACTTCCATAAAAACACAGAGAGATGAAACCAACAGCTGCTGGTTGGAGAATGGATATACAATCCATTAGGCCAACCAACAAGATTTATTTTCAGCTTGACTGTTTATTTTTATTTGTGTATGTTTTATAACTTACCTTTATGACTTTGCCTTTTCCAAGTTTTAACCTGAAAAGCTTCTCTGCATTATAGTTACTATCAAAAACCTACGATAAAATAAAATCAGGTTTAAAATCAACTCAACTGTCCTAAGACGTTTCATTTTAAGACATCACACAAAAAAATATATCAGATAAAACACAACATAAGGCAAAAGCTTTGGGCAGTACAACCAAGTTCACCTTTAGTATAAGTGCAAGCCTAAGATGAGGATAAAAAAAATAAAATAAATAAAGAAATACATATATGATTTCTTTATTTATTATCACAGAATATTAAATATACAGTAAAACCCCAAAATTACGCGGTAGGCGGGACCAACAAAAAGCGCGTAAGTTGAATTCGCGTAACTCGGAGTATAATTTTGCATGTAATTTATATATACAAACATACAATTGGGACCAAAGGTTTACAAAAACACCTATATTTTTTAAGAAATATAATCATGATTGTGGTTTTACGTACATAAAAAAAAGAAAGTTATTTCAATGTCGATGGTTTCATAAAAAGACATTATGCTGTTAGATTCGTCTAACAGCATAATGTCTTTTTCTTGTCACGCAAAATTTCTTCACAGCAAGCTAATGATTTTTTTATTCCTTGCCTTGTGGCTACAATTTGTTCCTCGTTACAATCTATGTCCTCCAAAATCTGTCAACCTTCCTTTCATGATTGTTCTTACTGTGGATTCCTGTAGATCGAACTTCTTTGCTAGCTCACAAATTTTCATTCTGCCTTCAAAATCCTTAAGAATGTTGAGTTTGTTTCCAAAGTCAATGTTTTTCTTTTCTTGTTAGCAGTAGAAGAATTGGACTTGCTTCTTTTGGACGACATTATTATTTTTTTGTGATAAAATTTTTATCAAGAACATAACATTAAACAATTGCAAGGTTTGTAGACTATAAAAATCGTGTATGAATGGAGACTGCACGAAACAAGCACATCAGTGCTTGTTCACGGCATGTGCGACACCGGCGAATGCGGCCGGCACCTGAAAGATACGACTAGTGGCGAGGTGTGAAGCGGGACGGGAATAGGTACATATAAGAAAACACGTAACTCTGGATTCGCTTAAGTCGGGGTATGACTGTATAAGAAAATTAAGTGAATATACACAAGCCAATCAGATATGGATGTTAAATTCTGTTTTACACACATCAAATGGCCATAGTTTTTTTGTTGTTTTTTTTTATCAGCAATTCTGTCGTGGACCATGGCTATTGAAAGTGATTTTTCTACTAATGCTTACGTTCTTAAGGAATGCCTAAGGGTCAAAGCTGTATAACCGAGAGGAGACCTCCACATAGCCTTTAAAGGAATGCGGAGAACCGACCAGGACTTCTGACCTAATGTCCAATCCTCACCTTCTCGGGGTGCATCCTGTTGGGTATCTACCTGGATACTGAACGAACGAGAATGGGCTGGCAATTTGGGATTTAGCCAACCAAATTGTATTCTTATTGGCTTAAACCAATATAAAAAATGATGGTACAACATGACAAAATTTCATGCCGGCTGGGGCATCGCCTGGTTAAACAAGGGCCACCGTTGTTTTCGGCAGGGAACCAGGGCGAACAGCGAAAAGTCAGCTACTGGAACAAATCTGAAAGCACACCCCAACTCAACATCACCAGAGTTAAAGATCGGTACTATCAACATAAGAAGACTGAATGGCAAAGAAATGGAGCCAGCTGAGGAATTAGATAAGTACCAGATCGACATAATAGGGGTGACTGAAACAAAAAAAGACAAAAACTGGTGAGATCTTTCTGAGCAATAAATACAAAATGTTATATTCAGGAAATGACAATCAAGGGAAAGGAGGAGTAGCCATAGTATTCAACACAAAATATGAGGCAAATCTTCTTGAATGGCATGCAGTCTCAAGTAGAGTGATGTGGGCAAATATGAGAATGGGGAACTGGACAATGAGACTTATTTGTGACTATGGTCCCACAGAACGTTCTACTAAAGTAGAAGTGGAGGAATTTTTTGATGCTTTAGAAAAAGCAACTGAACACAATGAAAAAGGAAAAGTTGGTCCTTGTTGGGAATCTAAACAGCAGAATAGGAAATGATTGTCAGACATACAAAAATATTTTGGGAAAATTTGGAGAAAAGAGCAAAGCTAATAATAATGGCAAATACCTGTTGGATTTCTGGTCAGGACATGGACTGGTTATTACTAACACCATGTTCCAACATAAAAATGTGCACAAATTCACATGGAGAGAAGAGGCAAGAAATAAAAGAAGTCTCATTGACTATGTTATTGTTGTTGACAGTGATGTTTTCTCCCTGGTGCAGGACACCAGTGTACAGAGGATTTGAAATTGGAAGTGATCACTATTTAGTCTTGAGCAGGATAAAATTGAATTTCGTATTGAAAAGAATAACATGTAAGAAAGTTTTAAAGCGAATAAAAGTTGAGCAGCTCTCAGATGTGAACTGTAGACTAAAATACACAAAGATTATTGAAAAGAAAATGAAAGAGTTTGAGAACAGGAATCAAACCTTGGTGATTCAGTGGCAAACTCTGAAGAAAACATTGAATGATTCTGCCAGAGAGGCATGTGGTGAGGTTGTGTGCAAGGATAAAAAAAAATCAGAACTCCCGGGTGGACACAGGAAGTTAGGCAAATAAGTCAGCTTGTGCTCTTAGAGTATAGAGACAAATGCAAGAATGCTAAACACTGTGTAAAACTAGCTAAACAAAAGTCATGGGAGGACTTTGGCAAGAATATAGAAAATAAATATCAAGAAGGTGGCAAAATATTCTGGAGGTTGTTGAAGAAGCTTAGGAATGGAGGAAAGAGTGCTGTAAAATGAGTTAGAGATGATAAAGGTGACATAAAAACAGAAGAAAAAGATATTCTTGAGGTATGGAGTAATTACTTTGAAAAACTGCTAAATGAAACAAGCAGTGATGACAGCACAGTGGTAAAAAACACTGACCAGGAATGCAGTCAGGAATACATATCCATACTTGAAGTAGAAAAATACATCAAAGGCTTAAAATGTGGAAAGGCAGCAGGAGTAGATGATATTCGACCAGAAATGCTGAAGTATGGTGGTATAAAAGTCTTACAGTGGCTGTAAGACTTTTACTAGAGTCTGCAGATATGAGAGTCCTGAGAAAGATTAGAGGCATGAACAGATGGCATCAATGGCAATATCATGTTAAAAACGAGGATATTAGGAAAGAACTTGACATTGTCAGCATCCAGGAATGTGTTAGCAGAGCTAATCTCAGGTGGTATGGTCACTTAAAAAGAATGGGCAAGGAAAGATTAGCAAAACAAATGTTCTCTGCCAGTTTGGCAGGAAAACGATCCAATATAGGTGGATTGATAAGGTACAAAATGCCTTAGATGATAGAAATATAAGATCTGATAATGTTGGAGTCTTTACAAGTAACACTGATTTGGAGGAAAATTGTGGATAGAAAATTAGTAATGATGTAAATTTTTCATGTAGTACTATCATATCCTGTACACCCCTTGAGGGTACATGTCAGGAATTTGATGATGATGATGCTTAAGTTCTTCTCTGGCAAATATAAAAAGGTCCTCCAGCATATATGGCAGTAGTTGCATATACAGCAACATCTATTTGCTATTAAAAAATTCAGATCCTCCATGTCATAATATCATGATAAGTGACTACAGAAAATGGCTTAATGACACAAATTTCATTAATGAGATGTGAATCAACTCATGAAAAGTTGTGAACCTACTACACTTAATATTGCAAGTATACTAATTGTTATATATAGTGGAAAGCCTGCTCTAGAGACTAAATATGGAATCTTTTCAAGCTACTTTATGCTTCCAAAAAAGGTGGATCTCATGATGAGTCATCACCCACCTAAAGAAATATTCACAAACATCTGCAAAATTCAAACCAAAGACCTATTTATTTGTTTGAGAGTAGAGATGCTATCCACTCAGCCAAGCAGGCCTGCCAAAAAAGGTAGGTGAAACAATGTAAATAGAAACTCAATGTGCCCACCGAAATCATAACTCACTTTAGTATAGTGCAGCACCTCAATAACATGCTTTTAAGGATAATGACTTCCTGCCCCATGTCATCACCGGTAGAGACAAAGCTAGTCTCATCACTCTGTTCCTGGAGCTAAGCAGCAGGCATGGAATAGCATGTCAGTTCTCGAACAAGAAAGCAGATCAATGCCCTTTAGCTAACAGTCATAGAAACTGTTACTGGAGATGCACATTAGTTGATTTTCTGCTGAAAGAGGTACCCATCAAACAATGCAACTTATGTTCAGCTGCTTAGGAAACTGCAATGTGCATTTTGTGAAAAAGTATCTGATGAAGGGAAGTGCCATCCTCCAACATAATACTGCATGACCTCATGCTAAGCATATGATGGTGGAGAACACTCACTTGAAAGAATGGCTCCACATTGCTCCATCACTCCTGCAGGTCTAGACTCTCAGATTACCTCTTGTCTGGGCCTTTAAAAGCTCATGTAAAGGAACAGCACACTTCAATAATTACAAGGCAATCTATTGTGCTATGTCTAGATAATTGCACGGCACAGGAAAGGACTTATTATAGGAAATTTTAAAGCTCTTGTGACATTAACAGAAATATATGAACTGCACTAGAGATTTTGTCGGAAATTAAACACATAATGCAACTACTGATTGTAAATGTTTCATTCATATATGTACCTTGGTTTGCTGTAAAATAATATCTACTTATTTCTTTGATACAAACCATGTATAAGAATACATGAAAATGAAGTTTTCCTACACTAGGGAAAAAACAGCAGTTGAACAATAAGGGGGTCTGTGAAATTCCTGCAGCCATAAAAGCATTAATAAAGTTTAATAATTTAGAGAAGGTTAGTCCTGTCCCAAATGCTAAATTTTCTTTTTTTTCTCATTTCTTTCCTCTCATCCAAGTTCTTTGCTGCTTACTTTCACCTTAACACTGTACTCCCTTATAGCTCAAATCTTGGCATCCTTAATTCTGAGGTCTAATCTGATGTATCAGCCTTTATTCCACCAGATAAAAAGATAAAAATGATAATTCTTCACTCATAAACATGTTTACTTTATCAAAGTCTAACACCTACAGAACACTATTTGGCTTCTTTCTCCCATTGCACTTCCGACGGGGACTGGATAATCAAGGGATTCCAGTTTATACACTTTTCTCTGTAATTTATTTTTAACCTTATCTAGGGCGTGTGTGTGTGTGTGTGTGTGTGTGTGTGTGTGTGTGTGTGTGTGTGTGTGTGTGTGTGTGTGTGTGTGTGTGTAACAATCGCAATCTGGATTTAACTACTATGGCTACAAACATTAATAGGAAATCAACAGCAAGACTAATGTAGCAGTACATTAGAAACAACAATGAAAACATGGATGTATCATTATTAAAAACAACACGTAAGTCCACAGTAATAACTTTAATTAATAAATAAGGTAGATATTTCATACTAAAAATAATAGCACATCTTCAGTGTTACAAACAGATAGGAATAGAATACAAGTAACGAATATTCGGTGAATCGCCTATTAAAATACAATGTTGTCGCGAGCTAGGAAATGAAAGAAATGAATAAAGAATTAATATTTAAGATAATTAGTTTTTTAATGATTACATAAAATAAAAGTCTTCCAGATCTTCGAGAAAGAGAGGCAATCATTTTGATTTAAATTCGGTCGGTGTAAAAAAGCTTCACAACTTTCTTTAAAGAGGCGTTTATATTTGAACCTGCATCTATGAAGTAGAATAGCTTTATCCCACTGGATATTATGGGTAGTGGTAATACTGTGTTGTGCCAGACCAGACTTCTGAGGTTTGTTGTAATCAATATAATATTGATGTTCTTTAATTCTTTTTTCCACAGAACAGCCAGTTTGTCCAAAATAAGAAACATCATGAATAAGAAATGCCAGCCAAAGACAGAGATGACAGTTTATCTTTTGTAGAAGGCAATAAGGAAGAAATTTTGTTGATAGGAATATAAGTGGGAATCAATTGGTACTTTTTTAAAATTCTACCTACAGGTTCTGAAATTCCTGGAATGTAGGGGATTGGAATTCTGTGAACTGTTGAAGAAACCTTAGGTATTGGAACATAAGCTTCAATTATCTGTTGGATTTGATTAGGGTGGTAATTATTAGATACCATTAACTTTTTAATGATGGAAAGTTCTTGTTGTAAGATTTCTGGAGAAGAGCAAACTTTATGTGCCCTATTAATTAGAGATTTAAGAATGCCAAATTTTTGAGATGTATGGTGAGCAGACGTTTTATGAATGTATCTGCCAGTAAATGTGGGCTTTCGGAAGACGATTGTAGATAAGGTACCAGAAGAAGTTCGAGTAAGCAGGATGTCCAAAAATGATAAAGTACCAGAATTTTCCTTTTCCATGGTTAATTGGATACGAGGATGAAGGCTATTTATCTGTTGTAGAAAGGTGAAAAGCTCATCTTCAGTATGTGACCAAATGGCAAAAACACCATTGACATAACGATACCAAAGAGATGGTTAAAATAGTTAGCCAAAGGTGGAGACAAAGGACTACCCATGGCAGTACCTTCAACTTGTTTGTAGAACTTATTTTTCCAACTAAAATAACCTGAATGGATAACAAATTTGAAAATTTTTGCGATATCTGGAGGGTAATCTTCATATAATAAATCGACTGTGTCGGCTAATGGGATATTGGTAAACAGAGATACAATGTCAAAACTGACTAACAACTCAGACTCTTTGATTTTTAAATCCTTGATTTTTTCCAGGAAATCTGTTGAATTTTTTATGTAGGATCTTGAATGTCCAGTGAGAGCACTTAAAAAATGAGATAAGACTTTTGCAATTCGGTAAGTAGGAGAATCAATGCAATTCACAATTGGTCGTACTGGATAGCCTTCTTTATGGATTTTCGGGAGACCATATAAATGAGGATATCTTCCAAAGTAGGTGCGTAATTTATCCACATAATTTGGATCCCAACTGATGACCTCATCAAGTAATTTATTTAATTGTTTAATCTGTGAATTTGTAGGATTATGCATGATCTCTTTGTAGGTAGATGTGTCTTCTAAAAGACTGGATACTTTGGTCCCATAGTCAGTCTTATGCATGATTACAATAGCTTTTCCTTTATCGGCCTTAGAAATAGATATATTATTATCTCTTCTTAAAGAAGTTAGACCTTTGATTTCTGCATTTGATAAATTGCGTGGAGGTAATTTGCTTTTAAATAACGAATTCGCAACTTCAAAACTAAGTTTATTAGCATCGTCACTAGAAAGTCCAGACAGATTGCATTCTATATTATGTAAAAAGTCAAGATACAGAATGTGTGTAGGAATAACTGCAAAATCGAGGCCTTTTGCAGCACTGGACTCGGGTCGGATAAAGAGCGATCGGAAATGTTAATAATCCATTTTTTATTAGAAGTGATGTCAGAGATTAAGTTTATCTTTTGTCTGTGATATAAAGAATTATATTTTTGCATAAGTCTGTGAAAATTTCTTTCGTAAGAACGAGTAACAGATTGCTTTGATAAGCGAAAAACAATATTTAGTAATTCATCATTAAGAACAGTTGAAATTTCTTCTTCGAGATCCGATATAGACTTGATATTAGAAGCTATTTTTTTTTTGGCAGTATGAAGTTGGTTACGAATTAAGGAGAAACTTGCACGAATATAAATAAAGTGGGCTCCAGGAGACCAAATTGTTTCTTTAAACCTAGCACATGTAGGAATAACTTGCGTATCACGACATTTTTTGAGGAAGGAAATCCGTGCTCGAAGTTTACCTTATGAAGCTGATAGTTTTCCTAGTCTTCCTGTTTGTTTAGTAAAGTCTTCCCCGTGAAGGATAATGATTCTTATTTTTAGAGGGACCAGTGGCATAGTATAATTATTAAAAACAACACATAAGTCCACAGTAATAACTTTAATTAATAAATAAGGTAGATATTTCATACTAAAAATAATAGTACATCTTCAGTGTTACAAACAGATAGGAATAGAATATAAGTAACGAATATTCGGTGGATCACCATACATCTTAAAAATTTGGCATTCTTAAATCTCTAATTAATGGGCACATAAAGTTTGCTCTTCTCCAGAAATCTTACAACAAGAATTTTCCATCATTAAAAAGTTAACAGTATCTAATAATTACCACCCTAATCAAATCCAACAGATAATTCAATCTTATGTTCCAATACCTAAGGTTTCTTCAACAGTTCGCAGAGTTCCAATCCCCTACATTCCAGGAATTTCAGAACCTGTAGGTAGAATTTTAAAAAAGTACCAATTGATTCCCACTTATATTCCTATCAACAAAATTTCTTCCTTATTGCCTTCTACAAAAGATAAACTGTCATCTCTGTTTTTAGCTGGCGTTTACAAAATTCCTTGTGAATGCAATGTTTCTTATTTTGGACAAACTGGCTGTTCTGTGGAAAAAAGAATTAAAGAACATCAATATTATATTGATTACAACAAACCTCAGAAGTCTGGTCTAGCACAACACAGCATTACCACTACCAATAATATCCAGTGGGATAAAGCTATTCTACTTCATAGATGCAGGTTCAAATATAAACGCCTCTTTAAAGAAAGTTGTGAAGCTTTTTTACACCGACCGAATTTAAATCAAAATGATTGCCTCTCTTTCTTGAAGATCTGGGAGACTTTTATTTTATGTAATCATTAAAAAACTAATTATCTTAAATATTAATTCTTTATTCATTTCTTTCATTTCCTAGCTCGCGACAACATTGTATTTTAATAGGCGATTCACCGAATATTCGTTACTTGTATTCTATTCCTATCTGTTTGTAACACTGAAGATGTACTATTATTTTTAGTACGAAATATCTACCTTATTTATTAATTAAAGTTATTACTGTGAATTTACGTGTTGTTTTTAATAATTATACTATGCCACAGGTCCCTTTAAAAATAAAAAATGGATGTATCATATTTAGAAACATTTTAATTATTTAAAACAACTTTGTTAAGAGCACTTAGGAATGTGCATAATGATAATGAACATCCAATTTGAGTAATTTTTACACATACAAGAAAACATTAGTCACCAGCAAAAAACATGTTGGTGGATCTTATAAATTTTTAACGAAGAGTTCAAAATTCATTTAAAAATTTGACTCTTACCTTAACATGCTCGAGTTAATAAAAAAATGAAATTTAAACTAACTTAAATATCAGTATCAAAATGGGAACGGAACATTTAGCGCACCTCAATTTTAGTTCATTACGATTTATATTCATATCTTCTCACTTTTAATAGAGCCTCTATAGCTTAGTTGGTTTAGATGAGCCCTGTGGTTGGAAATACCCAAGTTTGAATCCCATCTATGAAGTGAGAAACCCTAATCAGGTGTTTTCAATCAAATGGTGAGTTAGCAAGTCTCATATGGAGGAAGAGGGTTTATTCTCCCAGAAACTTGGGTTTTTCATCCCTGAAAACAGCCAAACCATCCCATGAACACACATTTGTAGACATAAGACACTCTCAAAATAAGGACTAACCAACCTATTCAGTGGGATTTTAGTTTCGAATGCTTCCACGGTGAAGTATGGATCTATGGGTGAGCAAGCATAAATCAGGAAAGAAGGAGCAAATCACAAAACATAAGTCGTGATTGCACTAATAATTACTTCTCCATTGAATATATTCTCAGATACAAGAAATCCCCATTTCATCTGAACAGCACTCAGTTTACTGGCAAAAGAAGTTGAGAGAGAAATCAAAAAACATAAGTCGTGATTGCACTGATAATTACTTCTCCATTGAAGATATTCTCAGATACAAGAATTCCCCATTTCATCTGAACAGCACTCAGTTTACTGGCAAAAGAAGTTGAGAGAGATGCAAGTGTAGAAAATAAAATTTCAGTTACACTTTATTTCCGAAAACTCTGTAGGCATAAGAAATCATTTAACAAGCAACTGGTAATTGTCTGCCTTGATATTCATGAGTAATATCCATGGTTACTCCTTTAAATGCCATCTACTGCAATACCTCTCATGATTTCCCAATTATTCCTTCTTTTTGGACTTACTGATATTTAGTGATTTGTTTTCAAGTCAAGAAAATTCACTGCCATTTTGATCTGTAGTCTGAATAAAATTTTTAATTTAATTAAATACTGTTGTGGCATGTTTTTTCCCACTGGACTGAATATCTTATTTCACTTTAGAGTAAGTAAACAAAAGTCTGCACATGAAGTATTTTCAAACTAGCTTTTGCATGAAAGCAATAGTTCACTTCCTAAAACATGTTCTAGGCATCCTATAGTGAAGAGCACACATTCTAGTTTATGTTTTGCAGCTGCCAAAAAACTTGTACTTTTTCGCACAAGACATTACTTCATATCTTCACAGCTACTAACTCTATACAAAGCCCAAATATGCCCAGCCATGGAATATGGCTTCCATATTTGGGATGGTGCACCAAACTCTTCTCTAAGATTGCTTGATTCTATTCAGAAGAAGGCAATCAGACTAATTAACAATCCCTCTCTCATAAACTCACTTCAACCTCTCTCTCTCACACAGACGTTCAGTTTCTGTCTTGTGCCTCTTCTACAGATACTTGCATGAATAGTGCTCTGCTGAATTGGCCACTATTATTTATTGACTCTCCACAATCATTAAAACAAGAGTCACTGCTAACTAATTTCACAGAAAAGTGGTAATTTTAAATTTATATTGAATAGGTCTATAAAATGCGTATGTACATAAACACCACGAGTAAACAAATGCACACTACTGGGCATGGCTTAGTGCACATCGGAACATCAGCCAACACATGTTAAAACTGTCACAGAAAGTCATGTCACACGACAAAAGAACCAATTACAGCGTGACTGGTGTGATCACGTGCTAATCGTTCGGCGAACATGTTTTATTAGAGGTGACTCATTTATGTTGGCTAAATTACTACAGTGTTTTTCCAACATATGGCCTATTTGCCAAAATTTGTTAAAAATAACAGGAAATTAATAACAAAAAATAATCTGTTAATTTAATTATAAGCAAATAAATTAACAGGGTGTTAATTTTTACATGACATATGAACCGGAAATTTGGTCTGTTAAACTGAGGTCCGTAAAATCGAGGGTTTACTGTATTTTGATATGTTCATACACATAACTAAATGTGTTATGTACAACAAAACCAACTTCTTGTCATGCTCTTTCATCATACCTATTTCTGGTCTTTGGAACAATTTCCTCACACTCTCCTTAAAGACTACAACCTCTGGCTGTTAATGAAATGCATCAATAAGTTTCTTCTTTTCTTAAAACATTTCACTTACATACAACAATGATGAGCTATAGGTTTTGCAACTTCTCAGTTGAAAAAATCTAGTATAAATGAGCAGGAAAAAAAAAGGGCAATTCCAGAAGACTGAAAAGAGTTGCCACTTTTCTTTGGATGCTAAAACTTCAGACCTTCATAATTGATCTTCAGAACATATTGAAAAGAAAATTTTAACAGAGATTTAATAACCGAATAATTAGGTAAAGCATTAGAAATACTGCATCTGAAGGGAATGTTTTAAAATATATTTCTAACCAGAGTACAGCAATGATGACAAAGAAGTGACAGATATGATGCACAATTTAAAAGAATATCTCCTTATCAGGGAAAAAACATCATTATCTAACTTGAGGGAAAATGCATATCACTAAAAAAAAGCCATATTTAATATATCTGAAGACATAAAATGAATTACCTGTCCAAATGTGTAACTGTTTAAAAGCCAACCAGTATACTTAATTTCTGCTGAGTCTCCTTTTTCTAGTCCTGTACCTTCACCTAGTTTCAAGTCCTGAATTATAACACTTGACAAACTGTCTCCTGAACTATTAGCTTTTGTAATGGCTATCTAAAAACAACATATAAAAAGTGTTTATTATTTACAAGCAAATAAAACAAATAAATTTTGTAAGTTTAAGAAATTAATTTCTAAAGGTTCTTAGCAGATTCTTAGCAGAGATTAGAACTGTAACAGTAAAAATAGTACCATATAAATTAATCAATCTTCCTATCAAGTTGAAAAATACTAACGTTACCTGCAGCTTCCAATTAATCTGTGGGATGGAATGCATTTGTGAATAAATGCATACATCATGTGTTGAAAATTTTAATCCCAACCATGAAAGGATGAAAAGCTAATGCAATATATTAGTCATTACATAAGTGGATCATGGAATACTGCTGAACCTATAATCTGTAGATCAAACATGCTTTTTATGCAATTTCTTGCCTGTACTAAAGGAAGATAAAGACAATTAAAATCATCCACTTCCACTGTTTTTTAAATGACAATCCAAATAAATTTCTAATACCTAGAAAGTGGTTTCATAAACAATCATGCCATAAGGTGATAGAAACCAATACCTCTAGTGGCAAAAGTATATTCTACCTATATCAAGCAATGAAACAAAGTAAATATCAAAATAGAAATACCATGTCCTTTCTTTTATTTAAATTAAGGGGATATTAAATCCCACATTGTTTCAAAACTGAATAACAAACTCAAAAATCGGAATCAAAGAGTTTCACGCCGAATATAGTAACTATAAAAGTATCGGCGACTACTAGCATAAGCTAAAGCACGTAGTCCAAGTACATAGTACAAACTAGGGCAACTCGTAGCAAAGGTGGGGAAAGTTCTGATCGCTATTCTTAGTATTTTCCATTATGTAAAACCCATCTCCTACGAGATGTCTGATGTTATACATTATGGTGGGAGGTCACTACCCAGAGTGGTTTCGATCTTTATTGGGATCTCATCAGTGAGTAGCTAGACCAAAATAATACTAAGGGTATAGCGAAAAGAACTTATATACTCTGCTATACGAGTTGTCAAAAAGGTGCACCCATAAATTATTTAAAATAAAGAGCCAATAGGCTTCATTTCGTCGATGAAGTCTATTCGCCGAATTTATCACCGAAATGAAGCCTGTTGGCTCTTTATTTTAAATAACCATGTCCTTTCTATTAGTGTTACACGGTAATCAGCATTCATTTTAGAAATTATGGACTTTACAACCATGTTATAAGGAAGTTGCTGAAAGAAGACTATCTATAAGAAAGAATGTTTTCTCATGTTATCTCAAATAGAATTTAGCTGTAGTTTCTAAATAATTAAATTTTTATTTATTTTTTTTTCACTAGAGGTCATGTAGAATAACCTGTGATCAAATTCATTGTTTCTTTACTCACTGTATGTAATGTAACTCAGCTTGTGCATGTGTATTTGTATATACTCCAGATTCAAGAATGATCTTGGTATGAAGATTGAAATGTCAGGAAATTAGAAGAGTTATTTATAAGACGGTTGTAAAGTCCATAATTTCTAAAATGGAAAAAAAAAAAAAAAGAGAAATACCATGTATTATAATTATGTCAAAAACTTGGAAATTTGCCTATGGAGAAATTTCATATATACTCCTTAGAAAGAAGTCAATGGACACCATAGTATGAGGAACAAACTGCCATGGCAGCCACCTTAATAAGATGTAGGACGTCTTTTCACTGCAACGACTGCAGCAAATCCTATGGAGCATATTTTCCACAAGCGTACAATAGCGATCAATGGGAATTTTGAACCATTCTTCCTGTAGACATGTAACGAGGTCCTGGATTATTGTGGGGCAAATGTCCTTTAACCTCACCTGACACTCCAGTTCATCATACAGATGTTCTATAGGGTTCAGATCAGGGCTCTGTGGAGGCCAGTCGAGTGTGGTGACATTCATGTCTACAAACCACGCAGTTACAATAGCAGCCTTATGACATGGTGCATTGACTTGCTAAAAGAGACAATGGTCAGTTCCATAAAAAAAAAGTAGGAAGCATTGCATTGTCCAGAATGTTCAGAGTTCAATGTTTGTGGCACCACAAACAGAGGTCCAAGGCCAAACTAGGAAAAACAAGACCATACATCACACTACTGCCTCTGAATTTCATAGTTGGGTTTATGAACTCTGGTAAGAGACATTCACCAGGCATATGCCACACCTTTCCAAGCTTCCAGGTCCCACTGTACATGCCTTTTACACCACTGAAGATAACACTGCATGTTGACTCAGGTAATGTGGGACGTGCATATTGTGGTTCTACCATGGAATACCAAGTTGTGAGCCTTGGTTCTAAATTTTTTGCGCATATTCATGTTCTAGTCAATGCTCAGAACTCCACATTCAACATGTCAGCCGAAAAATGACAGTTTTTTACATATTATCCTTCATAGTACCCTACAGTCATGTTCAGTGAGTGTGGTGGGTCATTCACTGTCAGTAGCACTTGCAGATGACTACCTGTGCTTCCATCTCAGTATGGTATCACTGACTGCTGATCTTGGATGGCACAATATATCAACAATTTGCAGATAGACCTGCAACGTCGTATCACAACACCTCTTTCAAACTTCAGTTCCTTTATCAGCCATTTCACCAGGATACAGTTGCACTGACTTGGGAGTATCATATTACTTATAATGGCTACATACATATGACTTGTTACACGACACAATGCACCTTGCGCATGAGGGGATGTCTGTTGACTTCTTTCCAAGCAGTGATTAGCATTATGTTTATAAAAAGGATAGATTTATGAGAAGCTAACCACAGGAATCTACCTGAAATGAGTTTCCCAGAGAAGGATAATTAGAATAAGCTAGTGTGCACCAGAAGAATATGTCTACAGGAACTTTTGAGAATGGTTATCTCCACAGGAGTTTGTGGATGACATGACCAATGTCTTTAATGAAGGATGCTTCCATTTCGACGACTAGTCGCAGTCGTAGGCATGCCAAAACAAGCTTGTGTTTAGTCACGTGACACTCTGGCACATCAGCCCGTATATGCCATCTATCAACTTCTTTTAATACAGATAGCAACATTTCTTTATTCCACAGAAATATATATTGTGATGAGCGGTTTTGCGACAGTAAAATTAGTCTTATTACTTATTGAACAGCCCTTGTACATTATCCACTCTGTTATTCATTATCTATATGGATCACATTATGAAGGAAAGTGGTATTAAACATGATATCAAAATTGGAGATGTTAATGTCAGCTCTTTGCTTTATGCGGATGATGTTATACTTCTAAATAAATCCGCTACAAGTCTGCAAGATTCTCTGACTAAATTGAATAGCTCTTGTAATAGATATGGTATGAAGTTCAGCAATAAAAAGACAAAGACAATGAAAATAGGCAGAATCAATGAAAATGTCAACTGTGTTGTGAATGGAGAACCTGTGGAACAAGTAAAACATTTCAGCTACTTAGGCACGATTTTTACTGGAGATGGTAAATTAAATATAGAAATAGACAACAGAATCAGCAAAGCTGGTATGGTGGGAAGTCAATTGAATAAATTCATATGGAATAAGAGAGAAATTAGTTGGAACACTAAATTAGCTGTATACAGTGCTCAAACCAGTTTTAACTTATGGATCTGAGAGCTGGGTCAGAAGTAAAACACTTGACCAAAGGCTAGAGACCGCAGATATGAGAGTCCTGAGAAAAATTATAGGCGTGAACAGATGTCATCAATGGCAATATCATATTAAAAACGAGGATATTAGGAAAGAACTTGACATTGTCAGCATCCAGGAATGCGTTAGCAGAGCTAATCTCAGGTGGTATGGTCAATTAAACAGAATCAGCAAAACAAGTGTTCTCTGCCAGGTTGGCAACAAAACGACCCAGACAGAGACCAAGATATAGGTGGATTGATGCGGTACAAAGTGCCTTAAAACGATAGAAATATAAGATCTGATAATGTTGGAGTCTTGACAAGTAACAGACTAATTTGGAGGAAAATTGTAGATAGGAAGTTAGTAATGATGTAATTTTTTTCATGTAGTACTATCATATCCTGTACACCCCTTGAGGGTACATGGCAGGAATTTGATGATGATGAACTCCTTTTACAGCACTCTTTCCTCCATTTCTAAGCTTCTTCAACGACCTCCAGAATATCTTACCACCTTCTTGATATTTATTTTCTATGTTCTTGCCAAAGTCCTCCTATGACTTTTGTGTTTAGCTAGTTTTACACAGTGTTTCACTTTCTTACATTTGTCTCTGTATTCTCTAAGAGCAAAAGCTGACTTATTTGCCAGGAATTTTTGACATGCTTTCTTCTTTTCCTTCACTGCCTCTTTAATTTCCTGTGTCCACCATGGAGTTCTGATTTTTCTATCCTTGCAGACTACCACACCACATGACTCTCTGGCTTAATCAATCAGGGTTTTCTTTAAGGCTTGCCACTGAATCTCCAAGGTTTGGTTCCTGTTCTCAAACGCTTTCATTTTTTCTTCAATAATCTTTGTGTATTTTAGTCTACAGTTCACATCTGAGAGCTGCTGAACTTTTATTCGCTTTAAAACTTTCTTACATGTTATTCTTTTCAATTCAATTTCATCCTGCTCAAGACTAAATAGTGATCACGTCCAATTTCACCTCCTCTGTACGCTCTAGTGTCCTGCACCAGGGAGAAAACATCACTATCAACAATAACATAGTCAATGAGACTATTCTTATTCCTTGCCTCTTCTCTCCATGTGAATTTGTGCACATTTGTATGTTTGAACATGGTGTTAGTAATAACCAGTAAATGTCCTGAGCAGAATCCAACAGGTATTTGCCATTATTATTAGCTTTCCTCTTTTCTCCAAATTTTCCCAAAATATTTTTGTATGTCTCACAATCATTTCCTACTCTGTTATTTAGATCCTCAGCAAAGATCAACTTTTCCTTTTTCATTGTGTCAGTTGCATTTTCTAAAGCTTCAAAAAATTCCTCCACTTCTACCTTAGTAGAGCCTTCTGTGGGACCATAGGCAGAAATAAGTCTCATTGTCAAATTCCCCATTCTGATATTCGCACACATCACTCTACTTGAGACTGCCTGCCATTCAAGAAGATTAGCCTCGTATTTTGTGTTGAATACTATGGCTACTCCTTCTTTCCCTTGATTGCCAATGCCTGAATATAACATTTTGTATTTATTGCTCAGAAAGATCTCACCAGTTTTTGTGTTTTTTGTTTCAGTCACCCCTATTATGTCGATCTGGTACTTATCTGATTCCTCAGCTAGCTCCATTTCTTTGCCATTCAGGCTTCTTATGTTGATAGTACCAATCTTTAACTCTGGTGATGTTTACTTGGGGTGTGCTTTCAGATTTGTTCCAGTAGCTGATGTTTCGCTGTTCGCCCTGGTTCCATGGTGAAAACAGCGGGGGCCTTGTTTAACCGGGCGACGCCCCAGTTGGCATGAAATTTTGTCATGTTGTACCATTATTTTCTATATTGATTTAAGCCAATAAGAATACAATTTGGTCGGCTAAATCCCAAATTGCCAGCCCATCCTCGTTTGTTCAGTATCCAGGTAGATACCCAACAGGATGCACCACGAGAAGGTGAGGATTGGACATTAGGTCAGAATCCCTGGTCAGTTCTCTGCATTCCTTTAAAGGCTATGTGGAGGTCTCCTCTCAGTTATACAGCTTTTGACTCTTAAGCACCCCCATAAGAGAAGTGGAAATAACCAATTCCATAAGGACTACAAGGACCAGGCAAGGCAGGTGACTTGGTTGGTGAGGGTAGCTAAAGAGAGGTATGAACAGCATTGAGCAAATGAAGGCAAAAAGAATCCTAAGGAGTTTGTTCGATATGTAGCCAGCAAAAGAAAGAATGATTATGGAAGAATGACATTGGTAGGAGAAAATGGTATAAAGACAGCTGTTGCAGAATGTGTGGTTAATGAGCAGTTCATAAAGATCTTTCAATCTTGTGAATGTGACTTAATGGAGAGATTGAGACCAGCAAATGATTGGGAGGAGGGACTGACTGTAAGTGAGAAAGAGGTGTATCGATAAATGAGCAAACTAGATGTTAATAAGGCTGTGGGACTTGATAATATATCACCACATATTCTGAAGACACCTGTCTTGACATATTTTTTTAATACAAGTCTTGAACTTTGTCAAGTCCCTAATGAGTGGAAGGATGGCAAGATTGTTCCACTTCATAAAGGAGGTGATCGAACTCAAGCATCAAACTATAGGCCTATCTGTGTGTCAGGTGATGTGGTTAAGTTGTTGGAGAAGTTTGTGAGAACTAGGATCCAGAGTTGGGTTGACAACAATGGTATCATCTTTTATGGACAGCATGGATTTGCTAAAGGGAGATCATGTTTTAGTAATCTACTTACTCATTACAATAAAGTGACTGCATCCTTGAACAGAGGAGAAAGATACACAGTAATATACTTTGATTTCGCAAAGGCTTTTGATAGAGTACCTCATGATCAATTGATATTCAAACTAGAGCAGATGGGGTTGGATATTAGATTAGTGCATTGGATTGAAGACTGGCTATCTGATAGGTATCAACAAGTTGTGTATGGGGAGCAATATCCAGGAAAAGGAAAGTCACTAGTGGAGTGCCTCAGGGGTCTGTTTTAGGCCATCACTGTTTAACTTGTATATTAATAATATAGGTGAAGATTTGGAGATATTCAGTTGTTTGCAGATGATGCAAAGTTGGGATGAACCATGAAGAGCAGTGAAGATGTTGTTGCCTTACAAGCAAGAAGACTTGAATAAATTGAGTGATTGAGCACAGAAATGGGGGATGTGAGTTCAATGTTGCAAAATGTAAGGTTTTAAAATTTGGAAAACAAAGATGGAATGCAGAATTCATGCTTGGTGAGGATATATTGTTGGAGGTGGAAGAAATAAGAGATCTGGGGTGATAGTGGATAATGATCTAAAATTTAGGGAACACACCTAGCAAAATTGTGATGACAACACAAAAGGCTTCTGGGAATGATGCGGAGGACACTGACGTGTAGAAGTAGGGAGATTCTTGTTCCGTTGTATAAGGCTTTAATTAAGCCACACATGGACTAATGTGCCCAGGTTTGGTCACTGGTTTTCAGAAGGATGAAGAGATGTTGGAAAGAGTCCAAAGGTGATTGACTAAGGTAGTTTCTGACCTCTGGAATGTCGAGTAGGAGGAAAGATTGAGAAGATGTAATTTGCAGAGTCTGGTGAACAGTAGGAAGAGGGGAGATATGATAGAGACCTACAAGTTGGTAAGGGGTTGTTATAGGATCAATGCTGGAGAAGTTCTACAGAAAATAGTGGGAGAACCAGAGGTCATCCCTGGAAACTGTATAAAGAGGGTGTGAGTAGGGGAGTGAGAGGCAGGTGTTTTTCATGCAGAGTTGTAAAAGATTGGAATGCCTTGCTGAGAGTGTGGTGTCTGCAAAGAGTATGAATGTGTTCAAGGCATGGTATGATGAGCTGTGTGTGTGATAAAAGGACCTCCCAGATGAGTCTTTGACACCATGAGGTCTTGGGGTAATAATAATAATATTGTCTGAAATAATGCAACTTCTGCAGTCAATGTTTTTCTGAACTGAATATAGATATTAAAACCAATGTTTTCAGGAGGGAAAAAAAAAAAAAAAACTAGTTGTCTGTGCCAGAGATTGAGTAATATAAGAACTGGCCTTTAAAAAAAAGACCTAGTACTGCTAGTCAGCAACTAGAATAGAATGTATAATAGTCATTTTTCTACCAGTGTAGCATTATGATGTAAGAAATACTAGCACAAGGCTGCACAGGCATATGAAAATATGCAATAGGTATTATCATTTAAAAGATGGCATTCATTGATGTCATTTACTTATAAGAGCTATGAGTAAAATGGATCAAATAGTTTTTACCTGCTTTGCAAACTCTGTTTGACTTTGCTCTGAATCAAACATGACAGACCAACTATTTCTTTTGTCATCATAAAATGTAGCATAGTTGTTTGGCTGGATCTAAAATAAATAACATGATAAATTAAATGTAATTTGCTAAAATACATACTACTACTACTATATATTTATGTGCATATTTATGTGCATATATATATATATATATATATATATATATATATACACACACACACACACACACACACACACTCATATATAGGGGGCCCATAAATCCCAAAGGGGTTTAAACATTTAAACCCCTTTGTGACTAATTAACTTTTTAATTAATTATTTTTATTATTTTTTGTTATAATGAAATACAGAACCAGGCAATTTTTATTTTATTAGTTATAAAAATCACATCACATAAATGCTTTCCATTTTTGGATTCACAAAGATGGGCCTTTTCTCTGGCACGTTCCATGACAGCTGAGAATGCTTCTGGTTGCAGCACCCTAATTTCTGCACAAATATTTTCCTATGGGGTTACCTGAAGGAAAAGGTGTATGTAAACAAGCCCTAGACAATTTAGGGCACTGGAGCCAGAAACATTAACAGCTGTCGTGGAGCATGCCATAGAAAGGGAAAAATCTCCAAGTTCAGTATTTCATTATATCAAAAAAATAAAATAAAAATAAATAAATAATAATAATAATTAATTAATAAAATAGTTATTAAATGCTTAAATCCCCTTTGTGACTTATGGGCTATCCTGTGTGTGTGTGTGTGTGTGTGTGTGTGTGTACATAAACCAAAAAATTGATACAATATAGACCAAACCAAAATAATTTAGATTTAAAAAAACATTTCTTATGATATTTTCAAATTTAAATCAAGACCAATTTACATAAATCAGAACACCTCATGAAAGTATTTTATATTGATGGAAACATTCAAAATGGCTGCAATTTCATTCTACATCTTCTGAAACTTAAAACTTACCAAAAGATTTGTGTAACAACAGTTTTCACTCATTTGGTATTTTCTAGTATACAACTTGTTTTTGGATGATCATTTTTCATTCAATTTGCTATGCCACCTTTTTTTTTTTTTTTTCCAAATGTGCTTTGCTTATGTCACCCTTTTGTTCAAATTTATTACTTTATCTTAACTGCTGGAGAAGGTAGTGTTCTGTTAGCAATGTCCTTCTAAATTTTGTATTCATACCAACTAGTGATTTTCCAAAAAATTTCTTAACAAGGAATATTCTCTGCTTGTCACAAATCAGATCAGCATGCAGCAATAAATCAATTTACCCAAAAGATAAAATGTGGAAATTTTGATGATATCTAGCTTCATTCCAGAAAAGAAAATATGACTTCATGTAATGTGAAACATTTCTATGAGACATCCAGTATAACTCACTTGTAAAAAAATATAAAACTATATAATCAGTAAAAACAACAAACATATATGTTTATCATATTAGTAAGTGAGACATTATTAGGTAAATAAAGATACTGAATGATTCATTTTCAATCAATTTAAATTGTTTTAATTTTTAGAAGTGGATATTGTAAACTTATTGCATCTGTTTTATAAACTGATATTACTAGTTTGGTGCTTGTCATTAATCAATGCATCAGCATGAATGCACATTTTCAAAATACAGGTGATCAAAATTAAAGTATCCCTGTTAAAGGCCTTGTGAAGTGCCAGCCAGTGATCCAAATGCTGTGAAACTTTGCAGGAATACATTTGTGTCATGAAGAATCTGAATGGGGAAAAAAGTAGTTCCAAAATTCACCACCAGGGGTTGTAAACACCAAATGCATGAAATTTGCATATACACAACTAAGGAGGCACCAGGAGGGTTTAAAAAGATGAACATGGGATTTTTCTCTTCATTCTGGTTGTTAATACCATCCACAGTGATGACACTAACCTTGCCCCAATATGCTTTGCTTGGGAAGCTGTACTTCCTAAACAACTGAAATGCTACTGTACTCTGCAAACTTTTTGAAGAAACAAGATCGTTGGGGTTAGACCTGGCAGAGGTCTAACCCCAACAATTCACAACAATTGAATGAAGTTGCTACTGCCATTGTGGAGCAAGTCATGAGTAACAATGTTGGTTCTTGCAGGGCATGTGCTGTATCAAGACTCATGGATGTGCCTTACATAATGGTCTGGAAAATTCTAGTGGAAATTATAAGATTAAGTGACTATACAACCTGAGATTAGCTCTGATAACACATTCCAGAATGCTAAAAATGCTCATGCTCTTTTCTAATATCCTCATTTTTAAGATAGTTTTGAAACTGATGCCATGTGTCCACTCTCTTAATATTTCTCAGACCTCTCATATCTGTGGTCTTTGACCAAGTATTTTATTTCTAACCTAGCTCTCAGATTCTTAATTTTAAAATTGGTCGAACACCTGTATACAGCTGGTTTAGTGTTCTAATTTCTCTCTTATTCCATATTTATTGCTCCATCGTTTTAAACATTTACAGTGAATTTTATAGAATGCCCAGATGGCAGGTGATTGGAAAGCATTAAGAGATGAAGGTATTGAATTAATAAGGAATCTGTTGAAGGAGATCTATAGTCAAGAGATAATCTCTGAGGAATAGAAAAAGTGTGGTGGTACCTATATATAAGGGAAAGGGAGATATACAGGACTGTAGTAATTATAGAGAAATAAACTTATGTCTATGATGAAGTTATTTGAAAGGATCATAGATGAAAGGTTGAGAGAAGTTAATATTGCAAAAGAACAGTTTAGTTCAATGCCTTAAAGAGAAACTATGGATGTGGTATTTATATTGAGGCAGATGATCGAAAAATACATGGAAGGACAAAGCCCACTATATGTTGTTGGTATAGATTTAGAGAAGGCATATGATACAGTGCCTAGAAAAAAGATTTGGAGGAGTTTAAGAGAAAAGAAAGTACCAGAAAATATGTTAGACTGATACAGGAAATGTACACAAATATGCAAGTAACAGTTAGCTGTTTCGGAATAACAGAGAGTTTTGAGTTAACATTTGGTTTACATCAGGGATCAGAACTCAGTCCTTTTCTCTTTAATGTAGTAATAGATACTCTGACAGAGCAAGTCAGAGAGAGAGAGAGAGACAGAGAGAGCACCTTGGAATATGTTATATGCATATGATATTACTGTGTGCAGAAAAAAGAGAGGAAGTGGAACAAAAGCTGATAAGATGGAACAGAGTATTAGAAGAAAGAGGGTGAAGTTAGCAGAAGAAAAACTGAATATCTGTTGTGTGATTAAAATGTCAACACTGAAGAAGATGTAGTGCTGAATGGAGAGATTATTAAGAAAGTAGATAAATTCAAATATCTGGGTTCAGTAATGGATAGTGAAGATGAAGTGGAAAGGGGAGTTGATAACAGAATTCAGGTAGGATGGAAGAATTGGAAAGAAATGTCAAGAATTTTGTGTGATATAAAAGTTTCCAGTGAAACTGAAAAAAAATCTATATACAGTGGAACCTCAGTTGTCGAACGACTCTCATCTCGAACAAATCGGTTCCCAAACATGCAAACCAACAACCACGTGCTCAGCGGGCTGAGATGTAAAGCGGGAGAGCGTCAATTACATGGCAGCTTCTGTTCAATGCAGACACCTGCTCAAATTTGCAATGCGTTTTTCTTGATTTTCTTTGTGTTTTGTTGTTTTTTCATAAATTATAACTTTCCTCCGTATAGTTAAAGTGAAGTTAAATTTTCGTCTATATATTTTATCTATTTATTGTGTTTATTCTTTTTGTGTAATCTATTTATTGTGTTTATTCTTTTTGTGTAAGATTTTATGCATTTTCATTGTTTTTGTATACGATTTTATGCATGAAGTACTGTTATAAAGGTTTAAATAAGCAATCATCTGGGGTTCTGGAATGGATTAATCCATTTTACATTAATTCATATGGGAAAATGGTTTCAGTTTTCAAACAAATTGGTTCCCGAACAGCCTTTAGGAACGAATTATGTTCAACAACCGAGGTTCTGCTGTGTATATATACAAAACAGTAGTGAGATCTACAATGTTATATGGATTGGGGACACTGCCTATGAAGATGAAAGTAAAATTAGTGTTACAGAAATTGAATGATTTTTTTTAAACATTTCCCATGCACTGTCCTTATACATCCTTCCCATCCAACAACTGAAAGTAAAAGGGAGACAACAGGAGAAAGAATGAATACTGAGACTGTGAAGTTTGTTCTGTGTTTGGAGAACTGCAAAGAGTGTTGAAACCAGGCTTATAAGTTTAGAGGAGAATGAGAGAATTACAGATGGTAATTCTGCTAACAGTGACCATATAAATATTTATAGAAAATATATGCACAAGAAACTGAATATCTGACAAATTAGTCAATTTGTGAGAGATGTATCATTATTCAACCTAATTTTGTCACTTCTGTACCAGTTGTTCAGAAATGAGAACTAGTAATAGCAGTTTAGTAGTAGAAAGAAGCTCTTAGGGATAACCCTATGTGAGAACAATATTTGTATGTTAAGGCCTAAATGCTGGGAGGACATCATTTTGGAGGTTTAATGGAGTATTGACAGCACTAAAAGATTAAAAAACTAATTTTAATGCTTCCAACATTTTGTCTATCACTGAGACATCTTCAAGGAGTACAAATAACACTGTAACCCACACAGAAAGACAACACAATACTCAATGAAACATGTGGGTGGCTCTAAAGTCCTATCTAGGTGGTAAGCCCTATATGGGCATTTGTAGGCAAGCCTATGATGTAAACTGAGACCTATGATGATTATTGTTTCCTAAATTTTGGGAAGTTTATGCATCTGGATTTGTTTAAATTAGGTTGATTTCTGAGTGCCACAGCAGATTTCAAAAATGTCTTTCTTTTTAAAGTTTAGTATGAAGAAGCATGGTAGTTTTCTTCCAGAAGATCTTGGGTGTGATATCTAATACATGGTCTGCAAGACCAGATTGATCATAGTCGTAATTGCAAATGCAAGATTTGTGTTCATCTAAACGTATAGTAAATGATTTACCTGTCTGTCTGAAGTAAGTTAACTTGCAGGAACAGGATACTTTATATATTCTAGGCACTGAGAGAGGAGAGAGCTGATCTTTGGTAGAACGGATAAGGGTAGCAAGTTTCCGGTGAGGTTTAAAAGTTATGTAGAGGTTGTACTTTTTTAAAGACTTGGCTATTTTTTTTTTTTCCCAATGTGTCCCAGACGGGGTATGGTGACGGCATTTCTGAAATCTTTCTGGGATGGTCGAGGAATAGGAGGATTGATTTTTTTTTTTTTAAATTCTGTAAGCACTGTAGCCATTGAATAGGAAGGTGTTGTGCATACCATTGAGTTCTGTTGAAAGAGAGGTTGCACTGGAACAAAGATTATAGAATCTATTGGTTAGAGTTTTAATGAAACCATATTGTTGAGAGCGGTGGTGGTGGGAAAATTTGTGAATGTATTTGTCTGTGTCTACATATATATGCACAGACTTATTGTGGGAAACCCACTCTATCAATTAACAGAATACCTATCATACATCTTAAACCTATTCACTTGTGGTGCTCACAGCCATCTCTGGCAATCCATTCCACTATTTCAGCAGTCTCCAAGTAAAGAACCTAGTCTACACATCATTACTAACCACACTCTTAGAAAACACAAGTGTGTTTTCCTCCTACTTCCCACATATTGAAATATTCTTCTGTGTCAATCTTATATTATCCCTTTAGTACCTTACAAGTTTCTATCATATCCCCTCTCCTCCACCTGTCAGCTAAACTCTGCAACTCACACATCCTCAATCTAATCTCATAGGGAACATTCCACAGACTTAGTATAATAATAATATTTGGTTTACAGATCAAGTGTTGATCAATTTTATTTAACTCAACCAACTAGTTTCGCCACACTTTAACTGTTGGCATCTTCAGGGCACTTATAAGTTTAAACAATCTCACAATTATGCGTAACTGCAAAACTGACAAAAATAACTCTAAAAAACTGACTAGAATAATTACAAATAGAATAGTATCGAACGTGAGTGAAACACGTATCACGTGTACAAGGTTAGCTAGCTGTTGCTAAGGAACTTTCTGTAATTTGTATTAAAGTTCATTTCTTCCATTTTTAAAGTTCTGATTAGGGTTTTCCATATCTCTGGGAGTATTAGGCCTTGATTTCTGTTAAGGTTGACAGTAGAACGGGCGACTGTGGCTGCTTCTTTGAAAATTCTTGAATGGTAATCTTCCTCTATGTAAGGAGAACAGCTTTTGTCCCACTCGATGACATGGTTAGTTGTAGAGAAATGAGACGATAGGCCAGAAATATCCTGTCTGTTGTTTTTGACATGGTCAATGTGTTCCTTTTGCCTGATTTTGAGGCTTCTCGAAGCTGTCTGATGTAACTAGAGCCACAAGCGCATGGAATATTATAAACTCCAGCATATTTATAGAAAGGATGGTTGTCTTTTGGAGATCTTAGTAGTTTACGAATAGATTCTATTGGTTTAAATGTTACTCTTATTTGGTGTTGTTTGAGGAGGCTGGCGAGCTTGTTGGAGATGCGACTTACAAACGGAATTGCAATAGTTTTTATATATTGAATATCTTCTTGTTCTCTTTGTGGTGGTTCAGAGAAGAGGACTTTACTGACTAGTCTTCTTGGATAGCCGTTCAAATACAGATTGTTGGAAATAAATTTTAATTCATCTTGAAGGGTCTTGTTGTCCATTGTGATGTGAATCGCTCTTTTCTTTAACATGTGTACAATGCTGAGTTTATGTGAGATGTGGTGAGAGGAGCTGAAATGTAGGTAGTGACCTGTATTAGTCGGTTTTCTGTACACCGATAGATTTATACTGCCATCAATTTGTTTTTTGATTAAGATGTCTAAAAACGGTAATTGGTTTTCTCTTTCAGACTCTTTCATTTTGCACTCTCAGTCCTTACATCCGTTTCATTAACTGGACCCGTTGCAAATGAAATGGATGCAAGGACTCAGAGTGTAAAACACGCAATACAATGAATCGAGATACTCCTATAGCAGAGGCAATGCCACATGTGCTTGTCTCTGGATTATTGTCCATCGCATGCAACACCTTCTCTTCCATGGCAGGATTTTGCATCAATCGTGGCCACCCACTATCATGCCTGTGATCCCTGAATGATCCATAGTCACACAAATTTTGATGGTGCAGTACACATCTTTTGGGTACCTTTTGTGATACATTCTTACAGTGGCTCGTCCATTACCATCAGCTAATCCATAAACAAGGTGCATGTCTGTCATCTCAGCATTCGTAAAACGATGCATGTTCTTCGTACGACATCGAAAGCTTGAATGAGGAAGCCTCGACTGCTCACCTGGAGCGCTGCCGAACACCACCTATCACTTTCGGGTGGCATTTCCGGTTATGCTTTCCTATGTGAATATGGCTGATTTTGATGATCTCTACCTTCCCTCAAAGTTTGTACGTAAAATTTTGAACCACCCTGTATGTGTATATATATATATATGTATGTATGTATGTATGTTTTAATATCAATCCTGCAAAGGAGAGGCTGCAAAACCTATAGCACATAAGTAGCATGTGTGTGTGTGTGTGTGTCAAGAAGAAAAACTTTTTTTTTTTGAACATTTCAAAGTTTCCTGAGAGAAAACTGTATGGGGAAAATTGTTCCCAAACACAGAAGTAGAATAAATGAAAGCAGAAGAGAGTTAGCTCAGTATGTTTAGAGTCAGACAGCAAATGGTTGTTGACCAGCAGCTGCTCTTGTGTTTGTGGATTTGATAGAAGTGGAGAAATGGTATCAGTGAGTTCAGTGGAAGAGCACACATGAAAATACCTGTAGAAAAGGTATAAGGCAGAAACAGAAATTCTATATAATAGTGACCAGAGTGAATTGATAAGGTAGATTCTGCTCTCTTCTAGAAAGCATTGAACATGTGAAATTTTTGGTGCACCATGCAATACATAGGATCAGTATTCTAAGATAGGGTGAATTTTGGAATTTACACAATTGTACAGGTGAGAATGTTTTTTGGATGTGGATGAAACAATGGATGTGATGTACTTATGCCAGGAGGGGCCAGAGGTTTAGTCAGTCCAAGAGGAGACATCTGATCTCACACAGTGATCTAAGTATTGTCAAAAATGAGGAGAGGTGAAGTGTAGTCTTTCTTGTGTAAAATAAGGATTGTATTTTGTGGTATTGAAATTGATAAGGCTGTACCCACTTTACTGAAGTATGATAAGGAGATCAGTGTTTAAGGCACTGATTGTGAAATATCTTGTAGTTGGGGATATACAAATATTGCAAGGTTTGTCAAATGGAAATGAGCAACATACTGTTCAGCAAAACTCTCAAAAGGATTTGAATTTAGTGATAGAGGGTCATTTATAAAGAGAAGTAGTATAGGTAAAAGCACAGATAACTGAAATAATCTGGCACTGGTGGGAACATTTGAAGAAAAAAAGAGCCATCCACGATTACATGTAGTGAATAACCATAAAGGAAACTGGTGATCCAGTTGCAAAGGACAACATCATACAACAGTATCTGGTAAATAAGCCTTTTAGCTGGACTCAATTAAATGCCTTGGAAATGTCTAGAGCAGTCACAGAGGTTTCACTATACCTTGAGTCTGTGGATTCTGCACTCTCGATCTACTGTGGATTGAGAGGGGCAGAATCCATGATAATTAATGATTAGCTGGTGGACTTGAACCACTCGGCCAACCAGGCTGGCATTTAACAAAGCTTTATAAACCTCTTGTGTCAATATATATATATGTGTTTTTACATTAAATTCTACTTAAATTCCAATATCTCAGATTTGGATTCTATCTGTTACACAGACGGACAGAATCCAAATTTCAGTTCTCTATTTCCATAAGAAGTGGGCACACATTTTTCTATGTCAACCTGTCATTAAGTTGCATGAAGATATATAAGAAATCACTACTGACTTATTTTCTCAGATGTTCCTTCTACACTATTGTTAATATCTCCTTCCTGTAAATAATAACTGGAAAATGGCCAAGAAAAAAAAATTATCCTCCAAGATTCTATTTTATAGATTAGTAGTACAGTACATACGTTATTCTTCCAAAGACAAATGAACCATTTTCACTGCACAACCATCAACCACTGATGGTTGATGGTTGTGCATTTATCTCATTATAAATTTTCTAAAGTAATTTAGAATGCAACTATAAAACTATTTTGATATGTAAAGTCATTATTAAAACAAAATTTATTCTAAGAAATAAAGCAGTAGAAACATACTGTGAAGGAAAAAAATGGAGTGATGGAAGCCACAGAAATCCGTTGTTCTTTACCTTTATATAATAAAAGTCTGTACTGAAAAAAAAAAAGAAAAAAAGAAAGATAAGAAAAATGGTGCAATAAAATAAATAAAACACAACAAGAATAATGTCTTACAGACAAAGTAATATTTCACACAAAGAACTAGAGAATTTTTTGTTTCAAGGTGTATAATCACCTCCTCCACTACCTACCCTTGCCCTCTATGTATCCTTGATTAATCATCATTATTGTAGAATAAAATCATACAGAACAATTCACGTTATGTTAAATATATCATGCAAGAAATTGCTAGCAATGTAACACTTTTCAGTAATTTGTTCTCTTAATTGTTTGGTTTAACAATTTGATTATATGAGTTAAGAGTCATTTGTGTATTTTTATTTACTTCCCTCATACACTCCAAGCAGTTAAAACTCTTAAATTCAAAATAAAAAGAACACCTGAAACTAAACTCTTGAATCGCTTGCACACAGGTTTGTATCTCAGGATATTAAATCAGCACAACTTATCTATACAAGCACCAATATATTCTTCATATTACATCAAGAAAAAATACTTTAATATGCACAACTTCCTTTGAATCACATAAACCAACAGATATTGTCCTATATGGGGAATTTCAGTTTGTTGCTTCTTATAGAAACCTTTATTCTTTCTTGAGTTCATACAGGAGAAAGACTAACACAAAACTGCTCTCTATATGAGAGCAACAGAAGTCAAGCAAATTCTTCTTGCATCTTAAAATCACAGAACATTGAAGAAAACATATCCTGGCTTCATCCAAGACACTTCTATAACTTCACTTTCTATATGAAAGTAACATGCAGCTTCCATTGAATAAATTGCTAAAAACTAAACCATCACTTTAGAATGAATTACCGTATTTGCCGGCATATATGACACACTTTTTTCTTTGAAAATAGGCCTAAAAAACAGGGTGCGTCTTATACGCCAATACTCAGTTTTTTATTACCTTCATTTCTGGAAATTTTCTCTGTTCCGAGTTATGCGATTTCTTTCTTGCTTCCTTGCAGTGTGTGAGAGCATTCCAGTTACTGGAATACATTCTAGTATTCCAGTTATGGATAGATAACATTTGGTCTAGGCAGTCTGTTGAAGAAGCCTGCCCTGCTAATATGGGATCAGTTTCGTTCTCAAAGAACAGAAGATGTTAAAAATAAACTCAAGGAATTGAAAACTCAGTTAGCTGTAATTCCAGGAAGTCTAACTAGTCAGCTTCAACCTTTAGATCTGTATTAATAAACCATTTAAGGATTTATAAAGGAGAAGTGGAATACTGCATCCAGAAGACTGCTGGATGCAGTCCAGCAGTCTTTTGAGGTTACACCATCAGGAAGAAGCCTAGCATTTTGCAAGTTTGTGAGTGGGTCAAAGCTGTGAAAACTGAGACAGTGGTTAAATCATTTACGAAGTGTGGCATTAGTAATGCACTGGATGGTACAGAGAACAATTTGTTGTATGAGGACTCAGATTCTGATTTAGGAGAGGTTTCAAGTGTCTCTTATTTAGCTCTGGAGATAAATTTCTGGGTTGACGAAGAAGATTAAAAGGTGGGTACTCTTTTAATCCAACTATTACCTAGTTAGATTAGGTAATAGTTGAAAATAGACCTACTTATTACTTTATATTTGAAATACTGTAAATTCATTATAATATTCAGTGATAAAGTTTTTTTCCTAAAAAATGTGTACAAAAAGGGGGTGCGTCTCATACGCTGGAAAATACGGTAACTTTCTATATGAAAGTCCCAATATTCTTCTTCTTAAAACCTTATTAACAGTTTTGTCACTTCAGAACAACTCTGCCTTCTATGTGAAAGCTTATGAAGAAATAACCGAGGAAGTATCCACTGTTAGAAATCACTTATCAGACTGAGAATCATAAATACAAAAATTAAAACAAAACAAACTTTACCGGGCTCAGTAAAGTTTGTATAAAACAAACTTTATACAAAACTTTATACTAAAGCTGGAAAACACCAATGTACTGCCATTGGTGTTTTCCAGCATTGAACTTGAAACAAAGACGTTCCTTCTTCACAGTGCAAAAAAGTTTATTCAATAACAATGTCACAATAAAACAGCCAGAATTTAGGACTGTTCTTCATTTCTCAATCATTTAATGCACTGAGGTATGCTCATTTAATCAGCTTCCAATAATATAGTGGTGAGTTGTGCTTCCCTTGTCACTTACCATTCCATAAACATTTGTTTAGATATACAACACCAACATTACAACTTTTGACAACTCATACAAAATTGTAATTAACTGCTAATAACTAATTTAAATAAATTTATTTTATTTTAATTAGTTATTAGCAGTTTTTACTAGAGTCTAAGCAAGACTCTAGTAGCCAAAGATAAGAATAACATTGCAAAACATCTTGCTCACTACATACAAAAACATATGTTTAACTAACAGCTTTACAAATACTGTATTCAAAAGACACATTTCGGTGATTACACCACATTTTTTTTTATTATTCAATTATACAATATACTGAAATAATAGTTCCCACAAGTTTCGTAAATCGTAGGATTTACATCTTCAGTGATAAATAGTATAACTTAAAGTTTAAACAAGAGAAATTAATAAATACAAATCATAACCGTCTGGCTATTCATAAACTCAAATAACAGAATGCAGATATAAAACGTTATTGACGTTGAACAATACTGGACGATGTCACGTGTTCTTGTTCTCGTTCATACAGTCTGAGCTCAGATTAAGGTAGATTTTTTATTAGAGCTGACCACACTTGATGGAGAATTAAACCTTGATTTTTATTGCATTGGGTTGGGTTTTTCAGCATATTAGCAGCTTCTTTAAATTTTCTTATGTAGCAGTTGCTTTCTATGTATGACATTGTCGTTTTTTGCGAGAGTACATTGTGTCCAGTGGAAGTGTTATGGAAAGCAAGACCCGTTTTTTGTTCTCTTTTGTATTGTACGTCTTTTTGGTGTTCAGCCATGCATATTTCTCCAGATCTTCCTGTCTGTCCTACGTAGCAAATCCTGCAAGAGCAATGGATTTTGTAGACTCCTGGTTTTTTAAGAGGATGATGAGGTGGTTTTGGTGGATGTAGGAATCTTGAGATTTTTTCCATAGGAAGGAAGGCTACTTTTACGTTGTGTTTGTTCAGTAATTTGGCTAGCTTATCTGTAACATTTTTGATATAAGGAAGCGAGATTGCATTTTTGTAATCCTGTTTTATTGTGTTGTTAGTTGGAGGCATTTTAAGGATTCTCTTGATGGTTTTTGTTTCATACCCATTCTGTTAGAGGATTTGTGTTAAGTATTTTAGTTCTTCATTACATCTTTCTTGTGTGCTGGAGATATTGCATGCTCTGTCTCAAAGAGTTTTAATTAAGCTTATTTTTTGTGAAGGATGGTGGTGTGAGGCTGCATTTAGAAATCTTCCTGTAAATCTTTCTTTAGAAAACTTACAGACAACAAAATTCATCTTCCATCCAAAAATGATTTCAGCTTGAAAAAACTTCCAAGCCATTTGGTAGAAATAAACTTTCTGTGTATTTAATCATTAATGGATCATTTAATAATAATATCTTAATAAGTGAAATGATAGTAAAGTATGTTTATTCCAACAATAAGAGTTTTGCTGCATTAATATTAGTGAAGAAATAATCCATAAAAATCTAAAAGATAATTTACTTTCTTATAATGGAAGCAAATATGTAGGCCCCCACAACATCTAATCTGAACATAAAGCAAAAAGATTGTAATTTTATTAATATGCAATTACAAAATATATTCAGAAAATTATAAGAATACTAATTTACTAGTAATAAGCTTAGTAAACATAAAATGAAAACTTACTGTTGATGATTCATGATCACCAAGGATGGCAAAACCCAATCTTCCCTGACTGATGTATTTTTCATTTTCACTAGAGTAGATAATCATATATCAGATTTATGTATAATGTATAAAATGAATAAAATGTGATCAACTGAACAAATTAAGTAAAACATAAATAAATAAAGTACTTAATATAAAAATCCTTTGTGATGTCCATCTCATTATATCTAGTGAATACACAACAAACAAACTATTTCAACAAGTGTGACTAGAAACAAAGTTCCAATTGTACATACTAGTGATAGAACTGACAGCAGCAGGTACATGCCTACAAAGTAATGTCATAAGAGTCAAAAAGTATGACTGCTAGTTTTCAGAACGTACTAATAAGTTTGCATCGTGCATGAAAGGATCAAGAAAATCCCGCCAGTTGTTAGATAATGCCAGTGATAAAATTTTTTAAAGCCAAAAATAATCACAAGGCTGAAATTTATTTGCAAATTAATGAAGTGTATGAAGAAAATGCCAAGAACAAGGAAATTGTAAGAAGACTGTGTAGGATGTTCAGTGAAGGGAGGACAAACATGTAAAATTAAGACAAAAGTGGCTGCCTTATTACTTACTGTCAACTTGCTTGATAATGCAAAAAAAAAAAATTCAAGAAAACAGAATATTCACATTTTCTAAGTTCACAGTAAACGTTTCCTGTACATTTCTTGTTCTTTAATTCATGATGTCATCACAGAATATTCAATATTGCAAATTGTGTGCAGGACGGGTGCCAAAAATACTCGATGATAATCCCAAAACAAAATGCACAATGGCAGCACTGAACTTTTTGGAATAGTATTATAATAAAGTGATGAATTTTTGAACCATACTGTGAATGAAGATGAGACCTCAATATCCCATGTGATACCCAAGTGAGAAGAAAATCAATGCAATGTTAGCACAGGAATCTACAAAGGCAAAGAAATTCAAGATGACACTTTACTCCAGAAAGATCTTGTGTACAGTGTTTTGGGATGGACGCAATGTTTTACTAACTGAATTCATGCCTCAAGGAACAATAAATGCAGCTATTTACTGTGAGATTACAAAAAATGCAGTAGTCTATTTGAAAGTAAAGATGATCCACCTCAGCTCTGGAGTTGAGGTGATCCATGACATCGTATGACCCCACACTGCTGCTTAAACATTTCAACTTGGAAATCTTCCAACACCCACTCTATAGTTCTAATAATTCTCCCAGTGACTACCATCTTTTTCTCCACTTGAAGAGATTTTGAGCAGCAGAGTCCAAAGCAAAAATAAATAAATAAAATACCTACAAGGAGGGAATATCACAACAGTAAGGCATATTAGGTAAGATTACTACTTAAAACTGAAAAGTTATTATTACCATCAGACGTCCATGGTGTGCAAAGATTGATCATGGGAGGTCTCTCTGTAACTTACACAGCTAATCATGCCATGCCTTAAATGAATTCACTGTCTGAGCACTCACCACACTCTAGGCAATGCATTCTAATCACCTACAACTCTTGATACAAAAACCCTACACATCCCCCCCTCCTCCACTCACACCCTCCTTATACAGCTTCCAAGGATAGCCTCTTGTCCTTTCCCATCTCATACCCCCCCCTACATATCTATGAAAAATTTCATCCACATTAAGAAACATCTTAATCATCTCCTTCCCTCCTATCCACTAGACTCACCAAACTGCACTCCTTCAACCTGTTCTAATACTCAACATTCCAGAGACTAGAAACCACCTTAGCCAATCACCTCTGGATCCTTTCCAATATCTCTTCATCCTTTTGAAAACCTTTAATACTTTTAAAGGCTTCATTCTTCATTTCTAAGGTTAAATTCTTCATTTCTATCTATATTATCATAAATAAATCATCAATAATGATCACCCTTTTCTTATTTGCCTAGACATTTCCTTCTCACTGCTCTTCATATTACCATGTTTACAGCAACATCCAACATCCTGTCATACCATGCTACCTCAAAATCACTAACGCTATTTGCCCCTCATATCTCCACCTTGGATGGGCATAAATCCTCTGCTACCATCAATAGCAGTCTTTCTCATTTTTTGCCCTGTCTGTCTTCACAAAAAACATCAAATCCATCTATCTCTATTCCTGTGGACATCAGCCTCATCCAATCATGTCTTACATATTCCAGCAATATTTTCAATGCAACAATTTCATTCCCCTTACTTGTGATACTTATACATTGTTAATTCAATAATATTTATTTAAGTCTACAGTCATCTAGGAGACTTGCATAGCTTCTTTTCAAATCAGTTATATTTATTTTTTCATTTCAATGTAATATCTAACAAAATAATGACTAAGACCTAAAATGTGAATTGACTATATGAAAAAGGATTTATACCAAATAAGCAAAAACAGTATACAGTATTGATATTGCCTTGAAAAAATTTCCTCACTATTGCCTTGGTCCATGATAACAAAAACAGTCATCTTGTTTCCAGTAACACTTTTTGCTTTTAAACAAAGCATGTATTAAGTAGATATGTTTAACAAAAAATGTTTTAAATCAATATTTTAAATCAGCACTTTAACAGTGCAGAGACTTCTATTCTTTAATTATTTTTGAATTTTTAAAATGTGCATTGTTTTACTTGCTTTTCTGGATTTAAATACATCTAATTACTTCACTAATTAACAATTTGCATCATGTAAATACATGAATCAGTTTGTAGCGACATAAACAAGAGAAAAACACTAACCAATAAAAAAAGAAGGAAAAAAAAATAAAAAGAAAAGGAAAAGAAGCAATGCCAAAATGCACAAATAGATTCTTTTGTTGACATCAAAAGAATTTTAACTTCCCTTGATTATTCAAAATTAATCAAAAATTACAATTATTTTACAATTAATTACTATTATTTATTATTATTACTAGTATATTAATTAAATTATATTATATTATTATATACTATTATTGTATTAAAATAATACTTTCTTCTTCTTCTTCTTCTGCAGCTTCTCCCACTTAAGTGGGGTCACTGTTGATAATGAGACTCCTCCACATCCTCCTGTCTTGGGCTGTCACCACATCCAAGTTCTTCATCCTCGAGTCATCTTCTACCAGCTTCCTCCATCTCTTTTTTGGCCCGCCCACGCTTCCTCCTTCCTTGCACATCCATCTGCATGACCCTTCTTCCCACATATTCATCCTCCCTCCTCATCACATGACCAAACCATCTCAACCTTGCCTCCTGTATCTTCGCTCTTAAGTTCATAACTTTCACTGTTCCCCTCACATAGTCATTTCTCAGATGATCCTTTCTTGGTCACACTGCACATCCACCTAAATATTCTCATCTCTGCTACTTCCATCCTGCTGATGTTATTTTTCCTCAGGGCCACAGTTTCTATAGCATACGTCATAGCTGGCCTCACTACTGTTCTATAGATTTTGCTTTTCAGATTGATCGGCACCCTCTTATCACATAACACTCCAGCCATCTCCCTCCAATTCCTCCAACCCGCTTGTATCCTGCATCCCACTTCCTTCTCAGCTCCTCCATCTTCTTCCACTGTTGAACCTAAGTATCTAAAGTCCCTCACCTTCCTGATGACATTTCCTTCCAGCTCCAGGTGTGTCTCCTGGCTGCCACCCACTGTGTAACACATATACTCTGTCTTACTTCTGCTCAGTCTCATACCTCTCTCTTCCAGTACTTTTCTCCATCTTTCCAGTTTAGTTCTCGCTTCTTCTCTTGAATCTGCACACAGCAAGATGTCATCTGCATACAACATTGTCCAAGGTGCATCTTCTCTCACCTCCTCCGTCACCACCTCCATCACAATGTTAAACAGAAATGGACTTAATTATTGTGATTGTAATTAAATAATATAATATTATTTAATTACAATCACAATAATTAAGTACAGAAAGGCTTATGTATTTGTTCATTATCCATAATAACGCTTAACAGTATAACTAACACCAAGAGAAAAAAAAAACATTTATTAAACTCACTAATATTCATTGGTTTTCTATCCAGCATCATCAGAGCACAATGAAACTGTGATAGGCAAAGTAGTAGAAATAATTTAAATTGTAATTGACACCTAATGTCCTTATGTGGCACCCTCTATGGGTCAAATAACTATTTGACCCATAGAGGGTGCCACATATTCGTCCAAAAAAAACAACAGTCTGGCACAGCCAGACTGTTGTTTTTTTCGTGTGGCTATGTTGAGAGCTTGTCTTTCAAAATGATCCATATAGAAGTTTGATAGAGGGAGAAAGCAAAAATATACAAGCAGCTAGATGGGACTGCCATGGGCTCCCTTCTCCCCCCCCCCCCACCTTAGCAAACTTCTATATAGAGTATTTTAAAAACCAAGCACTCCTTTTTAAATACACCATTGACACAACTTCCTAATAGCTCATTATCCTTCTCTATCTATAGAAAACCTACTTGTACTGATATTGAAACAATCACACCACCACCCTTTCCAATAGTACAACATCCTTAAAACTCTTACTTGCTGAGCCAGGGCTATTTGTTCAAATGACACAGTCCTTGAAACTGGGCTTAGGGACCTTCACAACACCGTTTTAGCCAATGGCTACAGCCCATATAAAATAGATAAAATATTACATGCACCTCCATCCCTCCTACACCCAACACACAGGATCGATCACAGCAAAACCATTCCCATTCCATATGTCATGGGAATATCAGAAAAAATAGCCCAAGTTCTTTGCAGATATGATCTCCATACCACTTTCAAACCTTACATTCAACTAGCTACTTTTATATGTTCTCCTAAAGATCGACTACATTCTCATGAACATCTTGGAATATATAAAGTTCCTGGTGCCTGCAAGCTAGCCTACTTTAGACAGACTGGTAGATCAGTTAACATATGCCTTGAAGAACATAAAAAATTACATCCAAGTGTCAACAGAGGCTATTTAATACTATATTATAAACCTGATTGGTTACTGTGCTCTTGTAATCTCTTTATCTTATTATATTTATATTATGCGCTTTCCTTATATATATTTCTTATATATCGCCCTTAAATATTCACTCTCTCCCTTTATCCCTTCTATGTATCTATGATATATTCTTTTATGCAAAACCTCCTTTTCTGCACTTCCCTTCTTATTCCATGGACACTGGAAATTTATTTGTTGAATTTGTTGAGACTGTGCCACCAGTGTCCTTTTTCTAGCAATAAGATGTGGTAAGTACGTCCAGCAGTTTTCCCCTTAAACACAAATTTCCTCTGATCAATTATTGTTTACAGTAATGGTCTACAAATTATCCTTTCTATTTCTCTCCTGAGTTCCCACTAACAGGCTCTAGTTTATTTTGGAACAGTGCATTGAAAAATTAAAGATCAGGCGGCACTCTAATGACATTGAATAAACACATTTTATTTACAAAAAAAAAAAAAAAAAAAAAAAAAAAAAAAAAAAAAAAAAATTACACTATAATTCTGACAGGGAGAAATACTCCGTTTAACTCTTAGTTAAGAAAATATGTTAAAATACCTTTGCAATTCATAATTATCATAGCACATAAATATTCATTCTTTTCCAACACTAAGTTAAATTCATAGCCAATTATACTGCCAAGAAACTGTTATTTTTTAACTATTACATACATGTTCTCCAATCACTATCAAGCATTAAAATTCATTCTTCAACACTGCTCAATTTCAGCACCTTAAACTTGACAGTCCACTAATAAAGTTCTCCTATGTTTCACATAAATGAATGAAAAGATTAACTCACGTTAGCTCTGCTACCTTCGGTGTACACTTATTCTTGGTTTCGTGTTGGAGCCCTGAGTTTGCCCTGCTTATCAGGTTTTGGATTCTTTCCTATGGATCCTCAGATACCTGCATCATATCAGCGACACTGATGGCTTCTGGAATGCTATTTTTCCGGCACTCATAAGCTCGGGCAAAGAGGTTTGGCGTTTGGAGCACATGCATTCCCACTCAGGTAATGGTGCAGTTCCCTTTCCAGCTCAAAAGTTTCGCTCCTCGGACAATAGCTCCCAGCGAAGAACGTCATTAGATCTAGCTCTGCCTCTCGGATCGGCCTGCGTCATCTTCCTCGGACTTCTGGCATAACCTGTCCAAAAGGTCACGTCCTCTATAGTTGACATCCAATCTTTGATCCTCTGCCAACACCACTTATTCATCCTCTTTCGGATCCCTGCATGAAGGTTTGGGACCCCGAATATTTTGGTGCAATTTCTTGATCTTTCACTAGCACCAATCCCTTCTATGCACTCCTTTAATCCTATCTTGTAGGGCAGCGGAAACTTGTCTGAATCTTGCTGATCCCTTTGACACTGACCTTGAAGGTGTTTATATGCAGAGCTTGTAAACAACTTTCTTATACACTTAAATCGTAAACAACTTTCTTATGCCCTTAGATAGAGCTATTATACAAAGTCTCTGGTGGCAAAGTATCGCCTTTGTTCTTGACATTCTAGAAGTTTCTTTCTTAAAGCAGTAAGTATAGTCAATTCCCATAGGATTATTTACATAAACATTTAGCATTAAATATATAGAGACATACAAGGATATTTTTGTAACAATCTCATGGGACTTGACCTCTGTAAAAGTCTATGTAAAGCGCTTTGGTATTTCCAAGCTACATCAAGTTTTACACAAGATCATCTGTATGACAAGTTGGGATTGGCAGATCATGCTCTAGATCAGAGCTTTTCAAACTGTGTGTCACGACACGTTAGTGTGTCGGCTGCAGTCTGAAGGTGTATCGCACGAACATGAAGCATTAAACAGAATAATCGCTGAAAATTTCCACAGCGGAATACATTTTGCAAAGTGCAGGTACGACTTTTAGTTAGCGCCGTTAAAGAAGATATTTGGTCAACCACTCGGAACCCCCTCCATGAGTCTATACTGACTTGCATGCAACCATCACCATCAGTTTCATTTTTGTTGGAGTTTTCTATAGTTCATTCAAGTATGAGTGACAGTAAATGTAAACAGAAGCTGGGATTGTGCAGACCTGCACTAAGGAGTCCCAAAAATACTTTACTTTAAATAGAATGTAATTGCAAGATGTTTTACGTTCTAGAATTTAAATTGCACTTTTAAAATTATATACACAAACTATCTTTTAATTATTTTTAACCTATAAGAATATTTCATATCAATATGTTTTGATAAATAATGGAAAATAAATGCAGTTGAATTCATCCCTGTGGTTTTATCACGTAGTAGTCGCTCAGTTTTATTATTATTTGACCAATAAAAATAAAGTGCCCCACTTATTCGTACAAATGTTATTATTGATGTTTATTCTAACTGCAATGTGAATAAACGAAGAGCTGGTGCTTACCCGTAAAATGGATAAGTTTCTAATTAATAAAAGAAAAATTGATAAGTTTAATAAAAGAAAAGAAAAATGACGTTTGTGATGAACAAAATGTATCGACTATAGAGGAAACTACACAAGAATCAACTGTTGAACGGTCTGCATTAATACGGAAGAAGTGTAAATGAAAATTTTCCACACCTCGTTTATACAATAAAGATTATATTAAATTAGGGTTCGCATTTTCTGGTAACAAAAACCATCCTTGTCCCCAGTGTTTAGTTTGTGGGGTGATACTTGCAAAGGAAAGTATGGTACCAAACAAATTAAAGTGCCATTTTACCTCAAAACACAATCATTTGTCAGAAAAGCCAGTAGAATACTTAATTGAACTTTCAAAATCTATAAAGAAGCAATCGACATCGTTCAGCAAGAGAATGAAGACATCAGAGAAAGCTCAAAAGGCAAGTTACTTGGTTGCTCAAATAATTGCCAAAAACAAGGAGCCACACACTATTGCCGAAACCACTATAAAGGAATCTTGCTGTGCTATTGTTCGAACAATGTTTGGGCCCGAATTTGAGATAGAAGTTAATAAAATCCCTTTGGCAGATTACACGATTAGAAGATGTATTCAAGACATGTCTGTTGACATTAAGCTGCAAATAAAAGATATTTTTCAAGACAATAATATGATTTTTACATTGCAGTTAGATGAATCAAGGGATGTCAGTGGGTTAACGCAATTACTCGTTTTTATACGTTTCATTCATACTAACAGAATTATTGAGCAATTCTTGTGTTGTCTAGAACTTCCAATGAAAACTAGAGGTGAAGATATATTTAAAACAGTAGATTGCTTCATGAAGGAAAATAAATTGCTATGGTTAAATTGTGTAGGAATATGCACAGATGGCACTCCTTCAATGGTTGGTTCAAGAAAAGGTTTCACAGTTTTAGCAAAGAAAGAGAATGAAAATATTATAATTACTCGTTGCTTTTTACATCGCGAAGCACTAGTCGCGCAAACCACTGGTAATGAATTAAAAAGGTTATTGAGAAAGTTGTTCAAATGGTCAATTACATTAAAAGTAGACCTCTTAAATCAAGATTATTTGCTAAAATTTGTGACGATATGGGGGCAAAATTTAAAAAACTTACAATATACTCAGAAGTTCGTTGGCTGTCAAGAGGTCGAGTGCTTTGTCGTGTATATGAATTGGGGGCAAATGATGCTTAAACGTTTTGAGGAAAATCAACAAAATGAATTCTGCGATCTAATTCAAAACAAATTATGGTGCACAAAATTGGCATATCTTGCTGACATATTTGAACACTTGAATAAAATAAACCAGCATGCAAGGAAAAGGAGAAAATATCTTAACAGCAGGGGATAAAATTTGTGCTATGAGAGACAAGATAAAAATTTGGAAAAGGAAAGTGAAAGAAGGAAATTTTGAAATGTTTTCTAAAACTGCAGACTGTGAACTAAAATGTGATATCAGCTCGCTAATTGTTGACCATTTAACAATGCTCGGAGAGAAAATTCATCACTACTTCCCAAATATTGAAATACAAGACTATGATTGGATCAGAAATCCATTTTTTTCAACTGCAACAATTAACTTGTCACTTATTGAAGAAGAAGAATTAGCTGAAATAAAAAATGATCAAAGTCTGTTAATGATGTATGAAGAGGGTGATTTAGACAACTTTTGGATTCCTGTTTCAAAAATGCATCCAAACATAGGTAAAAAAGCATTAAAAATTCAGTTTTCCACTACATACATGTGTGAAGTATCCTTTTCAACAATGGCAAACTTGAAGACATTGAAACGTGGAAGCTTAAGAATGCTTGAGCACGATGACGAAATGCGAGTGTCTTTATCTACTATTCCACTAAATATTGAAAAGCTGTGTTCATCCCATGAAGCTCATATATCTCATTAAAATTCTATTATTATATATTTCTTTCTTTTCTTTCTATTTCTTATAACAATGACATTAATCTTGGAAATAAATATAAATATATTATATATTTTTATTTTGTATATTTTATTATATATAAAAATACAGTGTGATCGAAAAAACTCAACAAGTGAGCTATGAAATCTGTTTTCCCTATATTAAATACATTGAAAAATTAAGAAGAGAGAATTATTTCAGCTCACTTGATGTGTTTTTTATTCGATCATACTGTATTATATATTTTTAATAAAAACGAAAGGTTTTCATGAGATAGGTTGTGTTGTGAAATAAGTGTAACCTCTGGTTTGCTAACAGACCGTGTCGTGCCCTCAAGACAAGAGTATAGTCTAACTACATCACACAACCTTTAAAGGAGTTATATGATATTTGATCTTATCAAATATCAAAAGGAGTTGCTTGTTATAGTAATGATGGGATCAGTTTTAAAAGGAGTAAGTGATTAATCACTTATTATAAATAGTGAATTTTTATTAACCCGGTATCGGATGAACAGGAAGAGATTTTTAAATAAACCTTCTAAAAGTTATACAAAATATAATTGTAAAAGCATATACTTAAACTACATCTGATCTGGTCACATGACCCATGAGAGGCACATCAGACTGAATTACTGTGCCGTGAAATTATGTTTGTCTAAAAAGTGTGTCACCAACATGAAAAGTTTGGAAAGCACTCCTCTAGATACGCCTTCACATAGTGTTATGTTATCACATCAAGAAAAACATCTTTATTACACAGAAGTTGCTACAGATCATTCTATTCTTAGAATCAGATAAGTCATGAAGCACTCTCCCAACCTCAACAAGTATGGGTGCATTAATTTATCAAAGGTCTGGGAGACTATCCCTTTAAGATCTAATAGCCAGAATTTTCTAAATTAACTTTGTAGTTATCTGTCCCATAGAAGGTGCCATTCCTCTAAGTGTTAGTTTCCTCTAAAGAAGTCAGATAAGAAAAGAGCAGCTGCTTTTGAGATGTGGTGTTACAGAAGGCTGTTGAGGATATCATATACTGAAAGGTGTACAAATGAATGGGTGTTAGAAAAGATTAGTAGAACTTTAAGGCTCCTTAAAGATACTGACAGAAGAAAGTTGAAATATTTTGAACACTGAAAGGATGGAAGGAAGACTTCTCAGAACAGTAATAGAAGGTAAAGGTCTTGGAAAAAGGGGATGGGGTAGACCGTCAATGAGATAGATAGATGGTGTGGAGTGACTGATCTTCAGAGAGTTGAAGCCCCCAGAAAAACATACAACAGGACTACATGGCAAGGCCTGGTGCAGCACATCACTGAGTATCGGAGTGACCATATGAATATGAAGTGTTAGTTATACCATTAAGCTTTATTATGAATTAATCAATAATGTTGTAGACCTAAGGTGCAAAAGTAAAGATATGTAACCAGTTACAATGGATTTTATTTACTTCATATTAAGGTACACTCACATATAAGTGTCATGTATTTCAGAGCTTCTTAGGACAATAGAAACCATAATACATCATTAATAGATAAGGGTACAGTACAAGTGGTTGGTGAATCGGTGAATTTGTTTGCAGAAAAAAAAATTGCAAAGGAATGCTGTTTCCATCCAATTATGATATTTTAATATATTGCAATGCTGAGAGAAATATATCATAACTTACAATAGCAAATATGCATTAATAAATCCACATGATTCACTTGCTGTACATTTTAAGCTAAAGCCGAAATATTTCTGACTGTGAAATAGATATCCAAATAACACAATTCATAAAAACAAAGCAAAATTGGTAGACAATGATTAGCCATTAAAGACATTGAGATTTTGCAGAGAAAAAATGTAAAGGAATCTGCAACATAAGGTACCAATCAAGTTAATTAAATACTAATTTTTGCTAAAGTACATATCACATTTTTTTACACAAACAATTACAGTATATGTGCACTACAGTTAACATCACTATAATGAAATGATGTGCAATAATTACAAAAACTTCCAGCCTATATCCCATAGAAGCAATGCTATTTTAAGCACTATTACAACAGCAAAAGCTAAAAATCTTCCTTTGAGTAAACTGAACTTCCTAGCAAATGACACAAAATCATGAGACAAAAAATGGAAGGAAATGTAACAAAGAAAAACTGAAGAAAATAAAACAGAAAAAATTAAATATTTCTCCTAAGGATACAGGAACAAAGAAAATGACAGGGAATCTTATGAGGACAGAACATGGACTGGTAGGAACCATAGAGAAACACAGAAAATGGCAACATGAAAAAGTGCAAATATAAAAATTACTATAATATGAGACATTTTTTTTCTTTTTATAATATGATACAAGTTTTTCAAAATGAGCCACTATCCTCTTTGTAACTGGAGTCGACCAAACTGACTGATTATTGAAGTTTTCAGGGGTTTTTAAAATTTTATTTTAATGATTTTAGTTTATGATTATTTCAGGTAAGTGATATTAATTTAAACAAATATGTTTCAAAATTTAAACATTCATTCTGGATTTTAATTTTTATAATTTTACTCTTCTAGTTCTTTCCTTTGTCTTCCATTATTGTTTGCATTTGTACATTTTTATGGTTACCGCTGATCCCTTGTGTTTTGTCATCAATTTATGATTTCCCACCATTTCCTTTGTTCTAATTTCTGTAATTTTTTTATATCCTCTTTCTTATGATTATTTTATTTCCTGCAATTTCCTTCATCCTGATTCCAGTCATTTATTCCTCAAGATTTTTTGAATTCTATTTCTGGCAATTTCCTTTGTTAAATGTTTCATGATTTCAGGTTTTCAGCAAGTTTCTCTGTTATGCTTTTCATTGCTTCTTCTGTTCTGTTTCCCCACGACTTCTTTTGTTCTGCTTCCATAAGTTTCTTTTTTCAATTTCTTTTGTGTTATTTCTTGCAATTTCCTTTGTTCTGTTTCCCACAGTTTCTTTTGTTTCATGAGAATCGAGTATGGGAGGATTAATATTGTTCGTCTAAATTTATTATAGTGAACCTTGAGTTATAACGAACTGTCTCTGGTCCTTAGGGGTTCATTATAGTAATAATCTACTGTATCAGCACAAGTTAAAATATGACAAGGACTAAAGCACGAATCACTAGTCTGCACAAAACAGTATTTGTACATATCACAGAATAACATTCCAAAATTGAATAGGGAGGAAATCATTAGTAAAAGTCTACTCGTGTTGTCCTGTGTCTTTAGTAATGTTAAATAATTTGAATAAAAATAATGGGAAAAGATTTCACAAGAAAACAGCAGCTTTGATGAAGAAAAGGAACTAGTGAATTATTAGTGAATTGGTTGTTCAATATTTTTTTTTACAATAAACTTACAAGTGAATGAAAACTTCAATGAATTTTTTTTTTTTTTGATGAATTACCATTAAACAAATTGTCCTTTGATGAACTGCCATGCTACTTGCTTTTTTAGATGAATTAATTTTCGTAGAATTGTCATACAACAAATTTTCATTGAACTATGAGTATTGATACAACCACAGCACTGCAGAAACTACAGTGCTGTGGTTGTATCAATGCTGAGAGTGACATCTGCAGTCTCTTCTGATGGCATTTTATATTCTGATGTTTTTCTACTGTACAATTTTGTTAATCATGAACTTCTGTTTCCTATTTTCATCGTCATTCTTTCAATATAATCTTTATCACTCTTAACTTTCCCATATATGTTTCAGCATTTCATTTGTGATGAACAGATGTTTTATTATTTCTTTTGTCTTGTTATTTATTTTATTATTTGAAGCATTCTGGTGTGAATTAGAGGCCAAAAGGATAAAGCAGATAGCTGACTGCTATTATAAGAATGATGGGATATAAGGGAGTCAAGAATGATGCGAGACATGCAAATTAGCACGAGTACAGATCAAGTACCATATTTTTCCGTGTATAAGACACCCCTATGTATAAGACGAACCCTACCTTATAATTTTCTTCATCACTATTAGTTTCAGACATATCACTTTCTTCAACCTCTGCTGCATGACTGCTGTCTTCTGAGTCAATGTCTATATATATGAGATCATCCTCAGTTCCATCCATGGCACTGCTGTTCCACATTTCTTGAAGGACTTCACAATCACCTCTTGCGTGACTCCATTCCATGAATTTAGGACCATTTGCATACCTCAGTAATGGTTGATTTTTTCACTCTTCCTGTTGGTGTCAAGTTATTACCTGCTTTTTGCATCCATTTATTCCATTCTTCTTCTTTCATCAGAGCTTTGAAGGGCTTGTTGATAGAAATATCTAGTATAAGACGAACCCTACCTTATAATTTTCTTCATCACTATTAGTTTCAGACATATCACTTTCTTCAACCTCTGCTGCATGACTGCTGTCTTCTGAGTCAATGTCTATATATATGAGATCATCCTCAGTTCCATCCATGGCACTGCTGTTCCACATTTCTTGAAGGACTTCACAATCACCTCTTGCGTGACTCCATTCCATGAATTTAGGACCATTTGCATACCTCAGTAATGGTTGATTTTTTCACTCTTCCTGTTGGTGTCAAGTTATTACCTGCTTTTTGCATCCATTTATTCCATTCTTCTTCTTTCATCAGAGCTTTGAAGGGCTTGTTGATAGAAATATCTAGTGGCTGTAGCTGACCTGTAAGTCCACCAGAAATAAATGCTAGCTGTGTTCGCAAATCCGCTGCAACCCTTTCTGTCTTTTCTGCTAAATGCGTTCCGAACTGGTCAAACATGAGTAGAGCTGGCCTCTTCAACAACCTTCCAGGTCTTCTGAACCAAATCTTTGCAAACCAAATAGCCATGCTCTCTTCATTCATCCAGCCATTCTCATGAACTTGGACAAGAACGCCAGGTGGAATGTGTCTTTAGGATATGTTTTCCTCTTAAAAATGAGCATAGGAGGCAGTTTGGTACCATCTGTACAGCACGAAAGGACAGCAGTATAGTGTGTCATTTCATGACCACTAGTTTTGATTGCCAATATTTTGTCCCTTTCATAACAACAGTTCTGTTGGAAGGCACATCAAAATTGAGAGGCACCTCATCCATGTTTGCAATCTGACTTGGTTCAAAAGCATATTTTTTCTGAAGTTTTATTACATAGGAGTAAAACTGTTGGATTTTATCCTCATAAGCTAGTGGCATTTTCTGGGCTAACTGGTTCGTGTTCTCATGGCCAACCCTTCTCTCCTCATGAAGTTGAAGCACCATTTTGCCTTTCCTGTGGAACAATGTTCATTTCTCTTGTAAACCTTTTTGCCTCATATTGAATAAGTTTGGTTGACATACACATATCCCACTCTAGCACTGCTCCATAATCCAAGTCTTAAGCCTCTGCTTCAAGTTTGGCCATTTTGCTGGTTTTCCTCTTAAGGACCTCTTCTTTTTTGGCATTTTGAGTAGTTGTTCTTCCTGTTTTCTCCACTGTCTAATCATACACTCAGTGGGATGAGGTCCAAACTGTCTCTCTGAAGCTTTATTCCCATGTTCTTTTGCATAATTGAATTTTAACTTGAATTTTGAAGAATATGTTTTTTACCGGCATTTTTATGGGCTAGTGCTCAATATATTGCTAATGCATTAACTCACCCTGCCCACAAGTTACAGACATATGAATGCTTTCAGAGTTCTGATTGGTTTATTCAGAATCAGCCATTAATGATGTCAATTGACGGAGTTAACAAAGGCTAGTGAATGGCGGAAGCCTGTTCTTGGAGACAAGGTACCAGCAGTTTTGCCACGGCAACCGCAGGTCTCTCAACCGGTTATCCCCATGTATAAGACGGCCCTCAATTTTTGGTCTAAAAATTTTAGAAAAAAGTATCGTCCTATACACGGAAAAATATGGTAATTATTATGGAGGATTGCAATTTTTCTGCCATCCTGGCAGAGAACACTTGTTTTGCTATCTTTCCTCTCCCATTCTGTTTAATTTTTTACTGTAATTCATATGGAGACATAGTTGCCAGCATATAATGGAGAAGACTCAGGGTCTGAAAGCGTGTTAGATATTGTCGTAGGATCCAAAGATCTGTCCATAACCAAAGTAGCAACACTTCCTCCAGCAGAGGAGAGTGATCATGCAGTCAGTTTTGACTTGGGAGGTTGTGAAGTGAAAAATTTTCAGTTAAGGATGTATGTGGAACTACAGGACAAGAGATTATGGTAAGAAGTTTGAAGCAGTGACATGGCACAAAGGAAAAGATGTTAGTGCATGGGAATAGTTGAGGGGTATCAAAAAGAAGTAATGTCACACCATATATATACTTAGGTCAGGATGACAAATTGAGTAAGAATTAGATGGAAGAGTAGTATCATTATGATGAAATTGCAAAGAAAAGAATATTTATCAAGAGTATATAAGGAGAAAAGTGATCAGCACCTCAAAAGCAGTAGAAAACTCAGGCAAAAAAGGTGACCAGCATGGTAAGAAAGGGAAAATTAGATTATGAGAAGAAATTAGCCGAGCAGGCGAAAGGACTAAAGTGTTCTTTCACTGTGGCAAGTAAAAGGAAGAATGACTATGGAGGATTACCTTTAATGAGTGCCCATGGTAGCGAGGTGACAGAAGCAGACAAAATAGTTGAATTAATGAATGATCTCTTTTCAAGGGTCTATCATCCAAGTGAGGATATTGCTGTGACAGACATGACAGGAACTGGTATGAGAATAGAGATTGATGAATTGCAAAATATTGCAGAATCTCAATGCAAATATGGCCATTGGATTTGATGAGATATCATCTAGTGTATTATGAGAATATGCAAAGAAAAAACTGGTATTAGCTCTAGCTAGGCTGTTTAAGAGAGGGGAAAGAGTGAAATAATTCCTTTGCATAAAGAAGGTTACGAGACAGCAGTATCAAATTATAGCCCAATCAGTATCTAAAGTGATAATAAATATATTGGAAAAGTTAGTCAAAGACAGAATTTAGGAATGGGTGGATAAGAATATGATACTCTATGGGAGAAGCACAAGTTTGTGAAGAATAAGTCATGTCTTAGTAATTTAAGTTATTTTTATAACAGAGTGAGAATTGATTTGGATAAAGGGAATGGCTTCACAATACTAGATTTTGCAAAAGCATTTGACAGGATACCACATGAAACAATTATGCAAATTAGAACAAATGGGAATGGATATGAAACTAGTGATATGGATACAAGGGTGACTGACAGATACCAAAAAGTAGTATATGGTGGAACAGGTAACTAGCAGTGTGCCACAAGATTCTGTGTCTGGATCATTACTGTTTAATTTGTACATAAATGATATAGGAAATGATTTCAAGAGAAATATTCATTTGTTTGCTAATAATGAAAAATTGGATAGTGTAATAGTTAAGGCAATGTCTAGCATGCATGATGATTTAAATGGGCTCACAGCATAGGCAAAAGATAATGGTTGGATTGTATTGTGGAAAGTTATGCATTTTGGGAACTGTACTCCAGGAAAATGATGAAGCTAGGGATTTGAGGATGCTGGTAGACAGAGAGAGAGTTGATGTCTTTTTTGTAATCATTGTAGATTAAATTTTTTAATTTTCCGTTATTATTTTTCTGGAATTTGTACCAATTTTAGTGTTAAATTTAATTATATTGCTGTTTATATTCCCAGCTCAGGTCCTTGTATAATGAATATATCTTACAATCATTACTGAGAAAGACATAAGAATTTAATATACTTTGTGCAGTCTGAAAAAAAAATTTTTTACAGTGAATAATATATACCTCCCATATATCTACAACACTACCTTTTATATATATTAACAGCATTCATCTCTCTCTCTCTCTCTTGTTGGTGTTAACTTTATTCTACATCATAAAAATCAATAAGAAAAACTTACTACTTGTAACCATGGACAGCTACTACATGGAGAACTGACTGAGCACCTCCTTTACTTCCTGCTTGTTCTGCATAACAAATATAAAAATTTTAAATTAATCATTTGGGATAAAATAAATTTTAATGACAAATTTCTTCTCTAAAATTTACATAAATACACCTTAGATCTGTGGTACAGTATAAGCTTCTACATATAATATCAACTGGGTATCAAGAATACATTCTGATTTCAGGATGTATATTCAAATCTGTTATTCTAGCCCATCTCATTATGAGAAAAAGATCCTATTATGATGCAGGCATTTTAATGAGTTGCTGATGTAATGCTAACGTGTTCATGACTTGTGGTAACTGATTATTTCCTTAATCTTAAGAAAACTAAGAAAATTAAGTTTAATTAATCTTAAATTTTTCTTAGAATTTCATCATCATCAAATTCTTGATATATATACCTTCAAGGGGCATACAGGATATGATAGTACTACATGAAAAATTTACATCATTACTAACTTCCTATCTACAATTTTTCTACAAATCAATCTGTTACCTGTGAAGACTCCAATATTATCAGGTCTTATATTTCTGTCTTTTAAGGCACTTTTTACTGTTTTAGTCAACCTATATCTTGGTCTTCATCTGGGTTTTTTCTGCCAACCTGGCAGAGAACACTTGTTTTGCTAATCTTTCCTCTCCCATTCTGTTTAATTTTTTACTGTAATTCTTATATCCTCTTAGCCAAATTTTTAACTTTCAAATTAAATTATTTTGGATAATATGATGAATGCAATTTTAATAACAAATTTCTTCTCTTAAGAAAATAAATAAGAAAACAATCCAATTAATTTAGTTCAGCTCATTTAATTTTCCCAGAGCAAGTACAGCAAGAACAAGGAAGGTCATGTTTTAGCAATTTGCTCATATTTTATAACAATGTTATGGCCAAGTTGGATAAAGGGAATGGATAATACACTATGATAATGTTGGATTTTTCTAAGGCATTTGATAGGATACCACACGAAAGGCTGTTGCATAAACTGGAGAATATGGGATGGAATATAAACTCTTGACTTGGATCAGGGGATGTTTGACAGACAGATATCAAAAAGTGATATACAGTGGGTGTGAATCTGCCAGATCTAAGGTGACCAGTGGTATATCTCAGGGTTCAGTCCTTGGGCAATTATTGTTCAATCTATACATTAATGACATCAGGCAGGAACTAACATCAGATGTGCAACTGTTAGTTGATGATGCAAAAATAGGCAGGGATGCTACTGATATTCAGCACTTACAAAATGATTTGATAGGCAGGAAATTTGGGCAAACGTAAATGGCTTTCAGTTTAATGTTAGTAAGTGTAAAGTAATGCACTTTGGAGTGATTAGATTTCCAGCAGCATATTATGTTAGCAGGCTATGCTACTGGAAACTGAGGAGGAGGCAGCAAGGGATCTTGGCATATTGGTGGCTAGGAATTTAAAGTTCTAAGGTCACATCGCAAAAGTTGCAAACATAACTCAGAAGATAATTGTGATGTTGAAGCAAACCTGACGTGTAAGAAAAAGGAAGTCATTTTGCCTCTTTATAAAGCTTTGATAAGACCACACCTGGATTACTGTGTGTAGATTTAATCTCCCAGATTCTAAGGGATAAAGAAGCTGTGGAAAGGATGCAAAGAAGAGTTTCAAAGATTATATCCAGATTATGGGATTTAGATTATGAAGACAGATTCCGAGTATGTGGATTACAAATTCTGGTTAACAAGTAAAAGAGGGATATGATGGAGCTCTGTAAACATTTGAATGGGTATTATAGAATAGCATCTACTGAAATTTTTCATTATATGGAAGGCAGGGAGAGAATGCAGGAGCAGAATCGTTTAAGAGAATGTCCTGGTTTTCTTTTTCCTAATGGCTTGTACTTTAAGGCTTGTTTTGGTAATCTTTCTATTTTCATTCTTTGATGTTCCATCCATTTACGTTTATACAGTCATCCCTCGACTTGCGTCTGGGTTCCATTCCATCCAGCAGGACGTAAGTTGAGTCAGATGTAAGTCGATACATTAAATAAACAGAGTTATAGGGGTTAGGGACTTAACCATAATAAGTATATTGTCATTTTAGTTTTTAAACCTTATTATAAAACTGTATGTGTGTTACTGCCACTATAAAACAGGGGAGAATAATCACCCAAATCTTCCTCCACAATCCACATCATTATCTTCCTTGTAAGAATGATCAGGCTGTGGGTCCTTTGGTGTAACCTTTGTTTTTTTTTGATGAAAATGTCCAATGTGTGTTGCTTCTTCCTCTTCTTCTTTCATCATAAATTTCTTCATAGCAAGAAAACGCGTCATATACTTTCGTTTCTATTATTCTAAGTAGCATTCAACATTGGGATCCATGTCTTCAGCCATTTTGAGAACATCACTAACTGCAAAGAACATTTCTGCAAGACCCTTCACTGTAAATTGTTTACCTACCTCTTCCTTCTGCAGCAGTTGTTCCTCCAGTTCAACCAATTCTTTGTTGGTCCTTCAGAGGAACTTTCTATGAGTTGAATTATGTCGTCATCATTCACTTCGAGGTTCAGATTGTTTGCTAGGCCCACTATTACAAACTTCCAAAATCATGTACAAACATTTTTAATGTCTTTTTCCATATGACACTCATACATTAAGAGGTCACTTTGTCCCAAGCCACAGCAATATTTTTAATTGCTGTGGCTTGGGATGAAGCATTCAATAAATATTGAATGTTTTCCAGAATTGCATAAGAGTCTAATCATTTCCTTCAGTAGCAGAAATGGCTTGTGAAAAAGTTCTCCATAGATAATAAGCCTTAAACATTGCAAGAACTCCCTGATCCATCGGTTGGATTTGGAGGGAGAAACATGACCTTGAACTTGGTGAAGATCACTGCTATAAGACAGATGACCTGGAGCATTATCTAGAATTAATAAAATTTTAAATTCTACATTTTCTTTCACACAATAGCCTTTTATTTCACTCATATAACAGTTGATTAATGCATCCTCAAACAATTTTTGAGTCATCCACTTCTTCTTATTGCTCCGATAATGAACTGGGAGTATGCTTCCTAATGTTTTTGAAGATTCGTGAATTCTCACTGTGCCATATCACAAATGGTTTCAGTTTATATCCACCCACATTACCAGTAACAGAATCGTAATACGGCCATTAAGAGTTTGAAACTAGGTATAGATTTTAGCTTTTTGTGGATGAACGTCTGCTCAGGCATTTTTTTTTCCGAAACAAGGACGTCTCATACATATTAAATATTTGCTGTGGCAAATAACTTTCCTCCATAATAATTTTATCCAATTTTTCCACAAACTTCTTGGCAGCCTTCTCAACACTTGCAAATTCCCATACATTTTCACAATATGCAGCGCAAAATGCTGCTTAATCTCATGAACCAACCAGAAGAAGCATTGAATTCGTAGTCATAACCCGGTTCTGCTTTCTCCTTCAACATGTTGAAGAGACTTAGTGCCTTAGTGGTTATGATCCTAGTGCTAAGGAGTATGCGCTTTTGGTTCAGGTCCTCTATCCATGATGGAAGAATCTTGTCATTGCTTCGTCACTATCGTCGATTTAATGGAAGCAGATCCTTTCAAAGCCTCTACGATTTTATCCTTATTTTTCAAAATGGTCATCACTGTAGAATGAGACGAAGTCATGTGCGATCACATTGACGGGCTTACCAGCTTCATGTTGCTTTATAGTAACTTCGCTTCAAGATCAATTGCTCGCCTCTTTTTTTTCTGATTCTTCACTAGGTTTTTTGATTGTGCATGTAGGGGCCATGTTGCACAAAACATCGCAAAATATTTATTGATAAATACACAAATAACCCACTTCTCAAACACAAAATCAACAGAGGAACTGTTTAAGACGTGCTGACTGCCGATGGAGGTTGCCATCGAAAGCGCTGCTGTCATTGTGCGTGCTTTACCTTGCGCTCGCTTGTGTGTTGTTCGAAAGTATAGCCGAAAATGTTATTTATTCCCTTATAGGATCATGGACGTATCGCGAACGAACGTAAGTTGAGGGATGACTGCATTTTTTAATTTTTTCTATCACTGGTTCTTGATTTAATTCTTTCATAATATCTTCTTCATTTCTTTTGTGATCAAATAATGTATACTTTGCAGTTTTTCTCATAAACTTCATTTCTGCTGTTATTAATCTTTGTTTGTCTTTTTCTTTTATTGTCCAGATTCCACTTCCATACAATAAGACTGGTAGGGCTAATGTATTGTATACTTTTAGTCTGGTTTGTTTTTGAACTAGGTTTGGTTTAAATATAGAGTTAATTACACCTGCTATTTTTAAATATTTTGCAATTTTTAAGTTTATATCTTTTTCATTTTCATATGTGATCATACATCCTAGGTAGTTAAATGAATTCACCTGTTCTAAGATCTTGTTATCTATTACTATCTTAGTTCTTGCTGGATCTTGTCCTTTAAAGGTCATAGTTTTTGATTTTTCTGTTGATATTATCATACCATAATCTTTGGCTATCTCATTTAGATCAAAAATAGCTTTCTGTAAGTTATCTTCAGAATTTGTAATTATTATTTGGTTGGTGGCAAAAAGGAGAGTGTTTAGGTTCACAGTAGGAGAAAGTTTAATACCTTGATGGAAATTTTTATTCCATTTTATTATTATTTCATTTAGGTAAATATTAAAGAGTTGCTGACAGGGGACATCCCTGTCGGACCCCGTGTTTATCTCTCTTATATATGATAGCTCATGATTTAATCTTATTTGTATTTGATTATTTTCATATATACTTATGATAGCTTTTTTGATATAATTTGGTATTTGTCTTTCTTTTAATTGTTAAATAAAATGCTTCTTTTAACTTTGCCAAATGCTTTTTCAAAGTCAATAAATGCAATATGTGTTTCTAAATTGTATTCTCTCCTTTTCTCTATTATTAATTTTAGACAAAAGTCCAGGTCTATACATGATCGTTCTTTTCTAAATCCATTCTGTACAACTAAAATAAAATTTTTGGAATATTTCGTTAGTTTGCTATTTAAAATTTTGCTATATATTTTGTAACAAGAAATTAGTATGGTTATACCCCTATAGTTTTTAGGGTCATCTCTACTACCTTTTTTAAAGATAGGAATCACAATTGCTTTTTTCCATTCTATTGGGGATTACCAGTTGAATAAATTTTATTTAAAAATAATAGGATTCTTTCTTTGAATCTTGTTCCTGCGTATTCATATAGTTCTTAACCTAGCTTATCTTCTCCGGGTGATTTTCCGCTTCTTGTTTCTTTCAGACTGATTTCTAATTCTTCTTTAGTTATTTCCTTTTCATTTTTATTAAATGTTTGCCAGTTGTCGTTTTTAAAATATTTATCTGTCCACAATTCTGTATAGAAATTCTTATAATCTCAATTCAGTGTTTATGTTTTCTTTAGTATCTGCATTTAAGTGTTTCAAAATCTCATATACATTGGATCTTATTTTATATAAATCATGTTCTAAATTAGAAACAAATTTGTTCCATGATTCTCTATGTCTTTTTCTGACTTCTCCTTTAGTTATGACTCTTATTCTTTTATATTCTATTTCATCTTCTAATCTTTTACTGCTTAACCATTTATGATAAGCTTCTTTTTTCATTTTGATTATTTCTTTGATTGTATCATCCCATATCGTCAGTTTTTTCCTTTTACTGAATTTTTTGGTCTTTCCTAAGCTTTCATTTGCTGCAGCATTTAGTATAATTTTTATATTAAGTCATTCTGTTTCTATTTCTTCATTTTGTTTTATTTTATATAGATATTGGTTAATTCTTTGTTCATATAACCATTGTATATTTGTGTCATTTAATAGTCTAGTTTTATAAACAAATGTTTTAAATTTTCTTTCTGTTCTTGTTACTTGTAACCATTTAGGTGGTAATCTTAATTTTATTTTAATGAGGAAGTGGTCGCTGCTTATTTCATATCCTCTGTGAACTCTAACATCTAACGAAAACTTTGATGTCTTTTCATTTAAGATAAAATAATCTAATATTGATTTCCATCCTCTTGCTGCCCAAGTATATTTATGTATGTCTTTATGTTTATAGAAAGAATTCATTATTTTTAGGTTATTATAAACCACAAAGTCAATTTTTCACCATTCCTGTTTAGAGTATGTTCTCCACATATTCCTATATTATTATTAATTTTCGTGTTTCCAATTCTGGTATTTAAGTCTCCTGCTAAAATTATATAATTATATATTATTATAATTACAGCTATTTTGCCTGCTTCAGTTTAGGAGTACCCCTGTTTAAATGTCATTGGCTATTTACTCATGGATTCTTAGGGCATTATGAGTGTAGATGTACTAAAAAGTATATGTAGCCTAAGGAATAGAAAATTGCACATACCTTTTTCTGGATGTTGTGGCTGCGATGTCGAAAACTGCAGAGTGTGTGTTGGGGGTAGGCAGTTTGGTAGAATAAGTTAGAAAAACCCAGGTTTTTTTCGTAATATATAGAAACATATACTTTTATATAGGGTGGGGAAAAAAGTGAAAGGTTAATTTTTTTTTTTTTTTTTTTTTTTTTTTTTTTTTTTTAAATAGGGAGGGGAAAGGGGAAAGGTGGTTGACGGGGTGTGGACCGTTTCGACTATTCATGGTCGTCATCTGATGACGACCACGAATAGTCGAAATGGTCCACACCCCGTCAACCACCTTTACGAATAGTCGAAACGGTCCACACCCCGTCAACCACCTTTCCACTTCCCACTCCCTATTTAAAAAAATTAACCCTTTCACTTTTTTCCCCACCCTATATAAAAGTATATGTTTCTATATATTACGAAAAAAACCCGGGTTTTTCTAACTTATTCTACCAAACTGCCTACCCCCCCCCACACACACACTGCAGTTTTCGACATCGCAGACTGAGGAAAAGCCACAACACCCAGAAAAAGGTATGTGCAATTTTCTATTCCTTAGGCTACATATACTTTTTAATACATCTACACTCATAATGCCCTAAGAATCCATGAGTAAATAGCCAATGACATTTAAACAGGGGTACTCCTAAATTGAAGCAGGCAAAATAGCTGTAATTATAATAGTTTATAAAGAGGAGTAACATGGGAGTTTTCCCAGAAATAATATACATTATATAATCATTTTTATTTATTTTATTATATACAGGGTGTTCGGGATAAATTTGACAGTTTCGTAAGGAAAAAGAAAATCTTCTTTGTATCTATTAAATTTAATGAATTGACAAAAAAACATTACAGGCAGAGTTAATTACAATACTATCAACAAGATTTACTCAAAATAACCACCATTAGCATCGATCACAGCTTCAATTCTGCTTCGGAACCTCGAACAAGCTGATGCTACAGTCTCCCTGGGAAGGGCCGCAAAAACTGTTTAAAGTTTATCCATTAACTGGGCTTTTGTATTACTGGAAGTGCGATTGGTGTCTTTTTCAACTGCGCCCCATACAAAATAATCCATGGGGTTAAGGTCTGGGGAGTTTGGAGGCCAAACATTTGGACTGGTGAAGTCGTAGAAATTTTCAGACAACCATTTTTGACTTTTCCCAGAGGTGTGGCAAGGGGCCGAATCCTGCTGCCATACATACGGCCTACCATTGGCTACCCTTGTTATCCAGGGCTTGACTACAGTTAGCAACTCCACGAACAAAGCCCGAATTCCAATGCCAGGGTTCTTCAACACCTGTTCCTGCAGATTTGCGAGGAATTCTGCTGTACGAACGCAATCAGATCGTCTGCTAGGGATCTTTCTTCTTGCTACATCCTCGTAGTCACCATTGCAAGTCTCTAGTTCATGCCTGATTGTTTTTACTGTATTCAGGGAGCATTGGGCAGCAGTCGTAATATCCTTATTTTGATGGCAGGCACGAATCATCATGATACAAGTTATTCTCTTCCATGATTCAGGTGGGTTCCAGCTATCCATCCTTTCTGACATCTTGTATATGAATGAAGAAGGGTCCAAACTTTTAAATGAAGAGAAGTGTGTGTTAATACATGTAACTTACGGAAAAATATAATTAATTATAAATATGTCAAATTTATCCCGAACACCCTGTATATTTTGTAGCTGATTATAAAATTCAATATTATCCTGTTCTCTTCCTTCTTTTGGGGCATATAAACCAATTATTGTTAAATAACCTCTATTTATTTTTATTCTAGCTTCTATTATTCTTTCATTCGATAATTTATAATGTTTTAACTGTTTTGAAAGGGAGTTATGAATCCAAATCATGACTCCTGCTTGTGCTCTTTGGTCTCTATCAATTCCACTGTATATCACATTAAAATTTTCGGTTCTCATGGTTCCTTTTAATTTCATTTTTGTTTCAGTGATTACTGCTATTTTAAAATTTCTTTCATTTAATATTTGGTCTAATTCTATTTCTTTATATGCTATTCCTCTTACATTCCAGTTTGCTATATGTATTATATTTTGTAGTTTCCATTTTCGTTTTACCTTTTCCATTCCAGGGTCGTTTTCCATAAATTCATTCCAATTACCGTTTTCTATCATATGAACAAATTTAATTATGCAATTCTTCATTGGGTTATTGTGTTGTTATGAATGTGTGTTATGTAATTTACCTTCAGTTATCTAGCTGTCAAATTGTCCTACATTGTGTGAGGTAATTGAGCGATTACTGTAAATGTTCTCTCATTCTATATTTTATTCATTTCAGTATTAGGCAACCACATGCCTGGGAAAGGAGTGTCCTGGGTTCGATTTGTCGCCGACGTGAGGAGCTTAAGGATCTTTCTCAGACATAGCCAAGTTAGCTAGTCTTGGGCGTGGACTGCAGGGTTTTCCCCCCAGTTTATCTGGGGTTTTCCTCCTGCAAGCAGGCAAATTGGCCCCGTGAACACACACACATCTACAGACATAGGACACACCAGGAAGTATAGGACTAGCCACCTTATCCTTGGCCCTATAAGGATAGCCCCGTAACAGGCCACTAGGCCTAATACGTGAGGGGAAGAAGAAGGAAGTATTATGCACTATTTTCCTAATGTTTATCATTTCTTTTAGTGCTCAACAAAAGTAACAAATTTACCTAAGTCAGTATTTATGTGTGATAGTAAACCATATAATTAGAGGAAAAGTCTAATATGTGCAAAGAAAAAATATTTCTTCTCCCTTCTACTTCTCAATGTGAACAGGATGTAATTAATATAGAGTTTGCTGTAAGGTTCAGAAGTCTGAACATTATAAGATAATTTAAAATAATATTCAGCCTAAAGGTCAGCTCTTACACCTACTATTAGTCTGAACATAATTTAAGAATAAAAGGATTTTCAGTGTTCAACCAAAACTGCATATGAAAACAAAATTTTAAACAAAAAAAAAAACATTTACAGTAATTGCTCAATTACCTCACCCACAATGCAGGACAATTTAACAGCTAGATAACTGAAGGTAAATTACATAACACATTCATAACAACACAATAACCCAATGAAGAATTGCATAATTAAATTTGTTCATTTGAAGTTCAGATAATTGAAAGGGCATGGTAATAATAGCAATAATAACTTTGTAAGTATAATGAAATATAACTTCAGTACACTTGTATTTGCAAAACTTAACTATTAAGATGAATTTTTTGAAATAAATGCATCTTTCTACCTGCTTTTTTTGGCTGCTTAGGAGCTGTATACTGAAGACTGGAATTATCTTTATCTTCAATATTCTGAGCAAAGTTAAAAAGATTGGCTAGTTTTGATCTAGAAAATATTTAAAGAAATAAACTTAATAAATTTTCGTATAGAGAAATAATGTTTTATCACCATATTTTTCTAAAACTGGCTATTTTTAAGATATCTCTAAACAGCATTAAGATTAGAATTCTAGAAAATACAAGGCAAACTGGAACAATACAAGCTGAAGGATTATTTATAATAATAAATTAATGATATACCAAGAGAAGTTCTGGCACTTTAGTTTTTCTCATTTAAAAGACATTTCAATATATAATACACATTAATAACAACACTGCATTCACAAAAAAAAATTATACAGGGTGTTTCAAAAGGGAGCATACAACTTTGAATGACAACAGAAGCTAATAAATAATGATAGATAAACAATTTTTATTACCATGTAAATGTAATATTTACACGGTAATAAATTTTTTTAATGCAGACAGTTTAAGTTCGATACGACTGCTTCCAGTAATTCTGCAGATGTCCCATCTGTAATCAATTTCTTGCCACACATGGCAAAGCATATCTGGCATAACTTCAACAATGGCGGCAGTAATTCTGGAACAGAGCTCATCCAAATTGACCGGTAGTGGTGGTACAAACACTCGATCTTTTGCAAACCCCACAACAAAAAAATCTAACAGTGTAAGGTCAGGAGAATGTCGTAGCCATGCTACAGGCATCCCTCTACCAATTCATCTGTCTGGAAAATGGGTGTTGAGGTACGACCTTATGTCTGTCAGGTAATGAGGAGATGCTCTGTCTTGCTGGAAATGAGTCCATCATGGTCATCGTCATCTAATTGTGGTATTAGGTACCCTTGTAGCATGTCCAGGTACACGCCATCAGTAACATTAGACTCCAAAAAAAAAAAAAAAAAGGTCCATGCGCTTTCTTCTTGCTTATGGCACAAAAATTAGCCTTTGGAATGTTGCGAACATGTTCTACGATGGCATGTGGATTTTCGCTTTCCCAATTTCAGCAGTTGTAAGTTTTTACTTGCCCACTTACGTGAAAAGTGCATTCATTATTGATAATGATCATGTCCAAAAAGTCCTCATTTTGTTCTATTCTACTGATAATTGCTGTACAGAAATTCTGGCTTATCTTCTTATCGTCTTTCTTTAAATGTTGTATGAGGGTAAATTTGTAGGCCCTTAAATGTAGATGATGTTGTAAAACACACCACACAGTCACATGTAGAATTCCATTTTGATGAGATGCCCATCTGGTTGACTTTCCAGGGCTTCTCTGGAAACATTTCCAAACTTCTTCCACAACAGCATTGGCAGCACACGCCCTTCCCGTTCACCTTAGATGATGCACAGAACAGCCCATTTCCACAAAATTCTTGTACGACGTGTAGATCATGCACCTACTAGGAGGTTCTTGGCCATACTGTGTGCAGAAATTCCTCTGAACTCGTGTTGCAGACTTTGTTTTCTCAAACCAAAACATGCAACATGCTCTGCACCATCAAAAGTTGCCATTTTCAAATGGTGTGAGGTATCATGCCATCTAGTGTTGTCATTTGGTAATAGTTACATGACCAAAAAATTTGTTTTCACTACATTTTCTGTTCTTCTGCAAAAATCTACGGAAGAAAATATTTGTATGATAATGGGTACACTAACTCAAATATCCGAGAGCATTTGACATGAAAAATGCAGTCCAGCATGCTGAACAGCCATTTTAGTAATCCACATAACTACTTTATAAGAATTTAAGATAACTACTAGTGTCCACACTTACTTAAACTTTCTCTGTACTATCCCCACCACAGACTGATTAGCCTCATCTATGTTATCTTAGAGAGCTATTCTGCAGTCAACACTTTTCTGCTTAGGAATTTTTATTGGATTATCCTAGACTTCAACACATATGCAGTTGCTAGTCTTAGCTGCTAAACTCTATTATGCGGAGAAAGAGCTGTACCTTGTCAATGCTGGCCCTTCTGTTTGCTGAATGTTTTCTACCATCTCAATCTTTTTTTCCCTGAGATGCAGAAAAGCCAGGTTAAATCAAGGGTGATGTTAGTGTGTAGCACAGAAGCAGCAGTGATGCACATGAGAGGTTCTAGGTTCTGCATTAGTAATCGACTCACATTTTATAATAGAGTGATAGAATTAGATAAGGAAAATAGCTATACTGTGATACTGATGGACATATGTCCAGTATATAACAGAATGCATGGAAAACCATTATAAATTGGAGCAAGTGGGAATGGATATGAAGCTAGTAGTATGGATGTGAGAAAGAGGCACGGGAAGACAGACACTAGAGTAGTATGTGATGGAATGGAGTCTAGAAGAATAAGGAAGACTCTTTAATTTGTATATTAATAATATATTGAATGATTTAAGGGAGGGGAAAATTCAGTTATTTGCTGATAATGCAAAACTGGGATAGGGCAATCGTTGATACATTGCCCTCTCCTAGATACTGATGTAGATATCCTTTAGGATGATTTGGCATTGTGGACAAAGGATAATGGTTATTAATTTAATGTTGAAAACTGTAAGGTTATGTGCTTCAGGAAGAAAAGATTATATACTGTGTATCACACTGATGATACTGGACTGCAGGAAATTGATGAGGGTAGAGATCTTGGGGTAATGGTGAACAGAGTAGAAGTTCAGAGGACATACTGCAAAAATTGGAAAAATAGCTCAAAAGAATACTTGGATATTTATAAACTAACTAGACAGGGAAGTTATCATAGCCTTATAAAAAGGGAATGATTGGGCTACCTCTTCTACTGTATACACAGATTTTGTCGCCAGGGTTTGTTTGGGATTGGGATGTGGAGAGGGTTCAGAGATAAATGACTAAACTGGTGACAGTTTCATGAGTTGCAAAGTTTAGTTGACAGGCTTAAAAGAGGGGATATGATAGAAGCTTATAAATTACTAAAGGGATTCTACACAAATGACACAAAAGAAATTTTCAATGCGTGACAAATAGAGAACTAATGGTTATCCCTGGAAGTTATGTAAAAGTGTAGTTAATATGGGTGTAGCCTGGTTTTTGGCTTATAGAGTGGTGAATTAGTGGAATACATGAAATTGCCAGATGTAGCTATGCTCATTCTGAAGAAAAAATGCACAAATCTTTTGGCGAATGGCACAGTGAACAAAGTCATCAAATTTTGGCATCGAGTACTTTGAACTGGATTGGCCAAGTTCAAGCTCACATTGTGGCTGCTTTTTGGGTGTTGTCTTCAGCATGTGTGACCTCTTTTTATCGGCTTTCACATTGAAGATGGTTCTCTCCAAAACACCAGTCAGCTCGCTTATGCTGCGCTCTCTTCCTTGGTCTTGCCAAGGTGTTAAGCTCGCGGCTCTGCATCAACATTCATCAAAATTTGCTTTGACTGACTCAGCAATATTTTCCCATGAGAATTTCGAATGAAAAAATCTAAAGTTGAAATCAAAATACCTATCTTGTCTGATAATTTTGTTCCGATTTTGAAATCGTGGCGTGACTGTGGAGCAATGTGATTAGTCAAATCAGCCAGTTTATTTAGTTATTTATTTTTGTGGGTTTTTTTAAAGTAGTACTAATTTTTTAAATATTCTGTTTAATTTTAAAAAGACTAAACACGCTCATAATTTTATGTCCAAATGATATTTTAATTGCATCCTAAGAAAGAACTATTTTCTTTGGCAGAATTGGCTATTTTCGACAAGGAAGTGATTTCCTGCAATCTTAAAATGGAATAGAGTAGTCACTTGGTTTCTTGGAGGGGGGGGGGGGGGAGTGGTGGAGAAACGGCAAAAAATCAACATAGTGGTGGGTGAGGGGATTTTATAGAATTGATACAGAAGAAAATTTTAAATACATTACTGAAAATTATTGCCAGAGCAGGTCATATATGCCTTGTTGGTGGATACAAGGAGTATGACTATGGAGATGACTGAGAAAATAATAAAATATCAGAGAGAGAGAAGCATAAACAATGAAAAGAATCATCACAAAGATATATATATACTAGGGGGATCTGCCCCGATGCCTATGGCACCCAACCCCCTGTGTTCTGGACTGGTAAGCCGGTTCTCCTTGAATTCTGATGACTCGAATTTTGAAGACTTGACACTCAGAGTAGCCCCTGAGTGTTGAGTCTTCAAAAGGGGACTCTGCCCCCCCTGGCACCTATGGCACCCAACCCCCGTGTTCCGGACTGGTAAGCTGGTTCTCCTTGAATTCCAATGACTCGAATTTTGAAGACTCGACACTCAGGGTAGCCCCTGAGTTTCAAAACGTTTCAAATAACTTGACAAAAACATTCACCATTTAGTCTTGAGCAGGATAAAATTGAATTTCATATTGAAAAGAAGAACATGTAAGAAAGTTTTAAAGAAAATAAAAGTTGAGCAACTCTTAGATATGAACTGTAGACTAAAATACACTAACATTAATCAAGAAATAATGAAAGATTTGGAAAACAGGAACCAAACCTTGGAGATTCAGTGGCAAGTCCCTGAAGAAAACATTGATTGATTCAGCCAGATAGGTATGTGGTGAGGTTGTCTGCAAGGATAGAAAAACAGAACTCCATGGTGCACACATGAAGTTAAAGAGGCAGTGAAGCAAAGAAGAAAGCATATCAAAAGTTGCTGGCAAATAAGTCAGCTTGTGTTCTTAGAGAATACAGAGACAAATGTAAGAAAGTTTAATGCTGTTTAAATCTAGCTAAACAAAAGTCATGGGAACACTTTGGTAAGAACATAGAAAATAATATCAGAAAGGCAACAAAATATTCTGGAGGATGTTAAAAAAAACTCAAAAATGGAAGAAAGAGTGGTGTAAAAGGAATTAGAAATGAGAAAGGTGGCATGAAAACTGGAAAAAAAGATATCCTTGATGTATGGAGTAATTACTTCAAAAAATTGCTGAACGAAACACATAACCAAGTGAAAAAACTTCCAACAACTTTCTCTAATCCAAAGTATTTTAATAATAACATGTGACACCTTTTCGCTTCTCGTATATGAAAATATGACTTCTGCATTACTTCAACCTTAGTATCACCTCTTGGTCTGCTTCCTGATGAAACCTCAATAAATGTCAAAGCCAGTCTGGGTAGTGACCCTTCCCATAATGCATACAATTATACATGTCTGCAAGGAGATGTGCTTTGCATTATGGGATACTATGGCAAGCGATGTGACAGTTCAGGTGCAAACTTGTTTGCTTACACTTGGATAAATGATTAAGCCAAGTATATATTCTTGTGGTATCTTTAACTTTATAGTATAACCAAGTGGAAAAACTTCCAACAAGATTTATGCAAGTATACTTCAGAAATGATTGAGAGGGATTGTGGAAAGGAAGCTTGGTGAAGAACAAGCTGGATTCAGTCCAAATAGAAGCTGTCAGGTTCAGATTTTCACTTTACGACAAATAGTTGAGAAATTGAACAAAGATCTGTATTTAAGTTTTGTAGACTTGGGAGAGGCACATGACAAGGTGTCAAGAGAAAAGCTATTCAAAAGCTACAGTTATATGGTCTGAATAGGGGATTATATCAAGCAATACCTTTAGTCTTTATTTGAGCTGTAAGTCAGCAGTTAGAATTGAAGTACAGGAAGATGGTTTGATGTTAAATCTAGTGTCAGACATGGATGTACGTTTTCCCCCCCTGTTATTATCTATATGGATCACATTATGAAGGAAAGCAGTATTAAACCTGATATCAAAATTGGAGATGTTAATCTGAGTTCTTTCATTTATGCAGATCATGTTATACTTTTAAATAAATCCAGTATAAGTGTGCAAGATTCCCTGACTAAATTGAATAACTGTTGTAATAAATTTGTTATGAAAATCAGCAATAACAAGACAACAAAAATAGGCAGAAACATTGAAAATATCAACTGCATCGTGAATTGAGAACCTACAGAACAAGTAAAACATTTCAACTACTTAGGCAGAATTTTTAGTGAAGATGATAAATTAAATATGGAAATAGATAACAGAATCAACAAAGCTGGTATAGTAGGAAGTCAACTGAATGTATATGGAATAAGAGAGAAATTAGTCAAAACACTAAATTAGCTGTATAATACAAAACAGTGTTGAAGCCAATTTTAACTTATGGATCTGAGAGCTGGGTTAGAAAAAGAACACGTGACCAAAGACTAGAGACTGCAGATATGAGAGTCCTGAGAAAGATTAGGGGTGTGAACAGATGGCATCAATGGCAATACCATATCAAAAACGAAGATATTAGGAAAGAACTTGATATTGTTAGCATCCAGGAATGTATTAGAAGAGCTAATCTCAGGTGGTATGATCACTTAAACAGAATGGGAGAGGAAAGATTTGCAAGACAAGTGTTCTCTGCCAGGTTGGCAGGAAAAAACCCAGAGGAAGACCCACCAAGACATAGGTGGCTTGATACAGTAAAAAGTGCCTTAGAAGACAGAAATATAAGATCTGATAATGTTGGAGTTTTGACAGATAACAGATTGATTTGGGAGAAAATTGTTGATAGGAAGTTAGTAATAATGTAAGTTTTTCATGTAGCACTATCATAATATCTTGTACATCCTTTGAGGATACATGTCATGAATTTGATGATGATAATAATAATCCCACCAATATAATATACTGTTGGATATTGCATCATGCCAAAATGCATAACTTTACACTTATTAATACTGAATTGACAGCCATTACCATTTGCCCACACTTCCAGCCTATTCAAATCATCCTGTAGATGGCTGTAGCATCTCTGATTTCCTTGGCTATCTTTACATCAACTGAAGATCTTCTGTCAACTCCATTTCTGTATCATTATTATTATATAGATTAAACAACAATGGTCCAAGAACTGATCGCTGGGGCATACCACTGGTCACCTAAAATCTGGCAGTTTCACTTTTTCTATATACCACTTTCTGATATCTGTGCATTACCCATCCACTTCACCAAACTAATATTTTACATTCCAATCTCATATTATAATGTATGCAACAGGCTTTCATATGGTATTCTATCACATACCTTAGTAAAGGCCAATAGTATCATTGCATATCCATTCCCTTTATCCAACTCAGCCATAACATTACTATCAATCTGTCAGTATCCAGAGATACTGACAGATTGATAATTAGACATATCTGTCTTTGTACCACCCTTGTGCAATGAGATTATCATATTCTTTTCATTCTTTTGGGATCTTTCCTGCGCTATGATTCAAATTATAAAAACATGTCAAAGGCCTGGCCAGTTCACCTTAACATTCCTTTAGCATATATGCATGCCATTTGTTTCAATTGGCAAGTTCTTATCCAGTTTATGTAAAACCTCTTTCTCATGTACCTCTATCTCTTTATCCAATCTAGAGTTAGCACTGTACACTATATTACATACACCAATTCAACAGATCTTAGTGAAGTAAGCACTTGTTATTTGAAGTACTCCATCTGCTTCTGATACTAGGATATCATCTGCATTTGGTAAACTTATTCCTCCACAGTCATTCCTTCTTTTAGTTGCAGCATAATGATAAAATTCTTTTGGGTTGCCTTTAGCCTATGCAGCCAATTTCTTTTCATACAACTCAGCTTTCAGTCCAATGCTCATAACTTTTCTGGTCTGAGCTTTACATATTTCATAACTCCTCTCACTCTCATAATATTCCTTCAACATTATCTTCTTATGGATCGCCTGTTTAATGAGAATGCACTCCCATTCTATTTGTTCTTCGAACTCTAGGGACACATTATGATATAGCATCATTTAAGCATCTTTTCAAAGCTTCCTATGCACTGCTGATATCTTCCCAATTGATACCACTGAACCAAAGATGGTATATTATTATTATTCCTGATGCCTCCAAGGATTCCGAAGACTCATCGCAGGAGGACACCTACAACTGTCTCAACCACTACACCGAACCTCTACTACGAATCATCTCCATCAACCAAATCTACCCCCCATTTCCACCACAACTGGTATTCTATATCTGTAAATTGTGTGTGTTCTGAAGGCCTGATTTGTCTGTATGTGGGATGAAAAACCTGAGTTTCCGGGAGAAAAAACCCTGCTACCTCTGTATGAGATCTGCTAACTCACCTTCGATTGAAAATCGTCCAGATAAAGATTCCTCCCATCGTAACGAGAATCGAACTTAGGCCTATTTCAATCAAAGGGCGCAATGTACCATCATTCTTCCAATTGCGCTAGGAGGCGCATATTCTCCTGAGTTTGTCATAATTTCCAGATCTGTAGTTTAGCATATGGTTAGTATACTGATTGGAACATCCATATAGTTGGCCACTTTCTAGGTCAGTATGGTATGATCACTGTCATTAACTGGTGGCAAAATAGTCACATCCTTAACTGAAATACTTACTGATATGACCACTATGATAATATCTGACACTCTTTGTTCCTCAAATTGCTTCTTATGAGTTTTCTCTGATTCCCAATCAGTATTTGGATAATACAAGTCATCCATAATAATTACTTATTTAATACTCATCAGAATAATTTAGTGATGCATTTCTTCATCCCCAGCAAATGAACCGCCAAGTCTATAGCAATATCCTATTATATATTTCAACCTGTTAGTTTTCACTTCATACCAGATCGCCTCAAACTCAATACTACATGGGAGGTTATTACCATTATTGCTTTCATGTGTTTCTATCCTTTTATTCAAGAAGAAATGTAAGTGTATTAAAAGCAGAGCCAAGCCAGAAGAAAGTAGTAGATCCTGTAAAAAACTGATTGATTCAGTGAAAGAGATATATGGTAAAGTTGTCTGCAGGAATAGAAAAATCAAAACTCCATGGTGGACTCAAGAAGTCAAAAAGGCAGTCCTGGAAAAGAAGAATGCATAACAAAAGTTTCTAACAAGAGGGAGAATGCACAGAAAAATATAAGAAAGCAAAGCACTGGGTAAACATGGTTAAACAAAAGTCATGGGAGGACTTTGGTAAGAATATAGAAGATAAATATCAGGAAGCCAAATAAATGTTCTAATAGGCTATTGGAAAAAGCTTAGAAATGGAAGAAGGAGTACTGTAAAAGGAATCAAACATAAAAAAAGTGATAAAAACTAAAGTAAAAGATGTAACAAGCTAATGCTAATGTAACAAGCAGACAAAATAGCGATAAAAAATATTCAAGAGGAATGCAATCAGGAGTACATATCAATAGCTGATGGTGAAAAAGCCTCTCAATAACCTGAAATGTGAATAGCTGGAAGATAATTTCACTTGGCTACAAGGTAATTATACATGACAAGAAATTGTGTTCATGTTTAATCCTTTATCCAAGTGTAAGCAAACAAAGTTTGTGTGTGAAATATCTTCACGACTAGGCTACTTGTATATAACGGCTATTGACTTCACATCAATTATCTAAGTATTCCATAATTCAAAGCACACTTCCTTTAGGAAGTGTGTATTACCATATGTTAGGGGAAGGGTCACTACCCAGACTGGTTTCAACTTATATTGAGGTCTCATCAATGGGAACTTCCCATAATGCATAGCAATAAATGCTTCCTATAAGAAGTGCTTTTTGCATTATGGAATACTAAGGCAAAACTGAAGTGAAATCACAGCCTCTATATACAAGTAACTTGGTTAAAGATATTTCATGGGCAGACTTTATTTCTTACACTTCAATAAAGGATTAAACAAGAATATAATTTGCCACCTCCAGAAATAAATTCCTGGAAGTGCCACAAGTTCTACGAAACCTGATTAAGTGCATAGAATTGATGGTGTGATCTTGCATAAATTTCAGTATACCACTCTATCTTCTCATCAGCATTAATTACAGAAGATTACAACGAAGAGCCACTCTCATCCTCGATGAACACAACAGTCCTTGTTTTCAAAAGTCATTTCATTTCTTGTCTTTACTGACTATATTGTTAAAGTGACGCTGATAAAGCTAGTGTGTTGCTGGCTAGATAACACTAGCTTTACATTGGCTTTAAATAATTTAAGTCAGTAAATTACTTATTTGTATTCCAGTTTCACATAATTTTTGTTTCAAAAATTTTTACATGAATCATAAAAATAGTGAACCAGAAGAAATGAATCAATTATCACTAATTCTTTTCAAAAACGACTATCTTTTGGCTCTTAAACTAGAAACTTCTAACTCAATGCAAAGTGTATAAATCTTATTCATAAATCTTTCACTTTATAAAATTGAAAGCTTTATTATTATTATTATTATTTGACACCTCCAGGGAGTCCAAAGACTCATGCAGGGAGGGCATCTACTCTACAACCCTCTATCTCCAACCACCCACAATCTACAATGAACCACAACTACACAAGCGCCATCTACCCTAGTATTTTCACAGACAGTCACAAACATCCAATCCCACGGCAAGATTCGAACTTGCAGCCTTTTGGTTGGAGAGTGGATACGCTCCAACCAGTCCACTCGGCCAACCAGGTGGTGAGTAAGGGGATTTTATAGAACTAATACAAAAATTTTTAATGCATTACTGGAAATGATTGCCAGAACAGGTCATAAATGCTTTGTTGGTGAACAGTGGTGGCTTGTGGTGTTAAATTGTGGGGGTACTGCAACTTTCGAAATATACATACACACTGCAAGTACAGTGTATATGTGTTTGGATAAAATATCAAAATTATGGTAAAAAAATTTTAAAAAATTAAACATGAAAAAATATTGTTTATTTTCGATAAAATTATACAGTTTGGTGTAATTCAAAATTACTTAAAAATAAAATATATTCTTCTTGTTTTGCTTCATGAAAAAATATTGTTTATTATCAAAATGACTGTAGAAGAATGACATTGTGGGATAAAAATGGGAATAGAGTGACTGATGCAGAGGACATAGTGGAATTGTTCAATGAACATTTTATTGGAGTATTTCATCCTGGAGGAGTCAATTTGAATACTAGAGGGATAGAGCAGATTCGAGGTTTAGAGGTGCAGGAGGAGAGTGTGTTCCACATACTGAGTACTCTGGATGTTAGTAAAGCTGTGGGACTGGTATTTCACCACAAGTTTTGAGAGAATCTGCTAAGGAACTGACAGTGCCCTTGACCTGGCTTTTCAATGAAAGTCTGGCTGCGGGAAAGGTGCTCATGGAATGGAAGGATGGTAAGATAGTGCCATTGCATAAGGGCGGTAGCAGACTGGAAGTGTCTAATTATAGACCAGTTTGTGTGTCATCAGTAGTTAGTAAGATCTTGGAGAAAGTAGTGAGGGATCATATACAGCATTGGGCAGATGAGGGTAATGTTATCAGTGAGAGTCAATATGGATTTGTGAAGGGCGCTCTTGTTTTAGCAATATACTAGCCTTTTATGATAAAGTTACAAGAGCATTAGATGAGGGAAAGGCATATACTGCAATTTTCCTAGACTTAGCAAAGGCATTTGACAGGGTGCCACATGATAAGCTGATATTCAAGTTGCAGCACACGGGTCTGGATGTCAGATTGGTCAACTGGATTCAGGATTGGCTGTCCGATAGGTATCAGAGAGTTGTGTATGGTGGAGCAATATCAAAGAGGCAGAAGGTTACGAGTGGGGTTCCACAGAGCTCAGTACTGGGACCTATATTGTTTAACTTTTATATCAATGACATTGTCCGTGGATTGCAAGGGGATATTCGGTTGTTTGCAGATGATGTGAAGCTGGGAAGGGTTATTAGTAATAATGCAGATGTGGTAGCCCTGCAAGAGGATTTGAATAAGCTAGATAGATGGGCAAATGAATGGGGGGTGTCGGTTTAATGCAGCAAAATGTAAGGTCTTGAGGTTTGGGACACATCGATGGGACGCTGCATAATCTATATGGGAGGAGTTAAATTGGAGGAAGTAGGAGAGACAAGAGATCTGGGTTTGATGATTGATAAAAACCTGAAATTAGGTGACATATTGCAAAGATAGTGGAGGTAATGCAGAGGAATGCTGCAATAATGAGAAGGACACTGACCTGCAGAGATAAAATGGTTATCATTCCGTTGTATAAGACTCTGATCAGACCACACTTAGACTATTGTTCTCAGATCTGGTCTCCAGGATTTGAAGGGGATAAATTAACTGTGAAAAGGGTACAAAGGCAGATAACAAAGATGGTGTCGGGACTGTACAATGTTAGTTATGAGGATCGGCTGAGGGAGTGTAGACTGCAGAGTTTGGCGGATAGAAGAAGGAGAGGTGATATGATTGAGACTTTTAAACTGTTAAGAGGTGGTTACAGGATTGACACTGTGGAGTTCTTTCACTTGGTTGAACAGCAGGAAGGAGTCATGACAAGAAGCCATCCCTGGAAGTTATGAACGGAAACTGTGAGAAAGAGGGTGAGGAGTGTTTCTTTGCATGGAGGGTGGTTGAACCATGGAATGCATTGCCTGATGGAGTGGTGAGAGCGAGAACGGCAATACATTTAAGGAGTGGTATGATAGACTTTTTGTTTCCTAGGAGGGACCTCCCTCGATGAGTCTTGATAGACTTGTGTTTCTTAGAAAGGACCTTCCACAATGAGTCTTTTGACTTCATGGAGGCCTGAATAATAATAATAATATATTGAGAAAAATTGGGGGTGCTGCAGTTCCACAGTGCCTATGCACGAGCTGCCCCTGTTGGTGAATACAAGGAGAATGTGAAACTCTCAAAATTTCACAAACATCAGGGTTGCCACATATTGTATTTTCTAAAATTTTTCTTAGCCAATGAAGTCAAGAAATATTTCAGGAAGTTCTTTTGATATGTGACCTGTTTTGTGAAATGTAAAACTCAAGTTTCAAGGAGGGAAATCCTGCATCTTGGTATGAGATCAGCTAACTCAACTTCAATTGAAGAGAAAAAAAACTTATAAAGGTTCAAGGTTCTTTATGTAAAAAAAACAGTGAGAGGAGATGAAAACAAGAACATGTATGAGAAATTCACATACCTTCCTGTGACTCACCTTGATTACCAAGCACATTGAGTAAGTATACTCAGAGCTAATAAGATAAGGTGATGACATATTGCCATGTTTTAAAGGAATGTTTAGGTAACTAATGGTGAAAGATGACATGCTGATTTAACACATTCATAACAGGCAGTGTCTGCACGTGCAGAAACCACTGACAGGAACTAGCTTTACCATACATATATGCCACTTCCACAATGGGTGGTCACATTTTCACAAAGTTCATACAGTGTTAGTTGCAACTTTTTCAATAGAATTTTATTTCTAAAATGTCATAATGATATCAAAAATCTCAAATCAATTTGAACCAATTTCAAGTTTTTACACACACACACAATCTTGATTTGCTTTACATAAATTGTGTGCTTTCTGTACCCAATGATGCATTAGCACTCTTACATATTTTTTACAACTGAAAATTTGAAAGAAGATGCTAGGACAAATGTGTTTAGTGCTAGAATAATTCTGTTTTGCTGGCATTCAGCATAGTATTTGTGTGGGAGGGGAGCATTTTTCATTATGCAGTTTCATTCCAAGTGTCTCTAATTACACTAATTATTACTAAAGATGGTACGTAGACTGTAAATGTCTCTATACAATTTAATGAGACAGCAGTGCAGAAGCAAGAAAAACTACTTGTTTTTGTATGGAAGGGGAGCATTTGTCATTATGCAGTTTCATTCCAAGTGTCTCTAATTACACTAATTATTACTAAAGATGGTATGTAGACTGTAAATGTCTCTATACAATTTAATGAGACAGCAGTGCAGAAGCAAGAAAAACTACTTGTTTTTGTTGCTTATGCAATAGTGTGTGTGTTGAGGATAGAATATTTTTCATGCTATAGGAACAGATTCATCCCGCTTTTCTAAAAGAATAGATGTAGTAAGTAAAAATACATCTATTCCTGAATAAAAATTAATCCTATGTATTATAAGAAGTGGACTGTGTCTGTTTATCTCATTACATTTATCTCAAACACATTAATTTTCATCATTGCAGATTTGGTTACAATTGAACTGTCACAATATGTGATGCATCCACTGATACATATGCATGAAATTGCTGTGGGGCACGGTTTTCTCTAGCCTCACCAGATGGTTAGAGTGGCAGCGAGAGAGCTAGGATCTCTCTGATGTGAACATATTAAGAACCTTGCAAATAGAGGTCTGAAAAAAAATGTTGAAAGATAAAATTGTTATCATATTGCATAAAAGTTTGGTAAAAATAGGTTTCAAATTACACAGTCACTGTATGTATATGGAGTGGTAAAAAGTGGTTAAAGAGTTAGTGTAGTTGTTGAGTAATATACATATCTTTTGTAAAGACCTATGATTGATTGCCAGATGAAAAACTGGAATTTAAATTAAGATGGATGGGATTATATAACAGAGTTAGACAGGACACTGACTGTAATATACTGCTGGACTGATTACAATAATGAATAAAGCAAATAAGATTTATGGCACCAGCTAACTCACCTTCAAATCCCAGACAAGGCGTGAACCAAAATCTTTCCACCCAAATACATCTCACAGGTTGAAAGTTATGTATTGGATAGCAACATCCTGAAAGAGGAACATCACTAGTGGCATACATCAGTTTATTGCTTAACTTATATGTTAATCATACTGAGCCAGAGAGATCTAAATACATGCATTGCTTGCATATGATGCAAAGTTTGGGACAGTCAGAACTGGAATGTGGCTCTCTAAGAGGATATGAATAAATTGTCTCTACCGGGAGATGATCAGGCTAATAATTCAATGAAGTAAAGCATAAATTCTCTCAAACAATGCTTTGTTTGAAAGCAGTAGAATCAGACCCAAAATATGAGGATAAACCAAGTGGGAATTAAGTGGATATGTAAAGATATAAAGCAATAGCTGCAAAAAAAGAAAACTCTATGGAGGAAATATTAAAAAAAAAAAACAGGTGATTGGCATACTCATAATATACTGCTGGACTGATTACAATTATGAATAAAGCAAATAAGATTTAAGGCACCAGCTAACTCACCTTCAAATGAAAAGCACATAAAATAGACACCTCAAATCCAAGACAGCGTGTGAACCAAAATCTTTTCTACTAGAGTAAAAAAGGCCAAATTATAGATCATGAGAAAATTAGCTAAGCAGGCCAAAGTAAATCCAAAAGAGTTTTTCATTATATAGCAAGTAAGAAGAAAAATGATTATGGTAGGATGACTGACCATAATCATTGTTGACGTAGGAAGATGACAGGCAAAAGAAATTGAGATACTGAGTGATCATTTGGCAAAAGTGTATCATCCAGGAGGATATTTTGTAGTTGCTGATGTAATAGACACACATAACAAAATTGAGGTAGATGAACAGGTGGGTTTAGCATATTGAAAAATATCAATGTGAATACAGCAATGAGGATGGATAGCATGTCAGCCTGTGTATGTACTACATGAATGTGCACGAGAAATGGCACTACCTCTGATGAAATTCCTCAATTTCATCAGAGGCAGTACCATTTCTCAAGCACATTGCCATCAGAGACAATTGAACATTTCGATGAAATTGTTCCAAGGAAGTGGAAAGAGGGTAAGATAGTTCCATTACATAAAGGTGGCTCCAATACAGAAGTAACAATCTCCAGTTAATTATTATCAAGAGTGATTGTTAAAATATTGGAAAAAATAGTTAAAGGTAAAATCAAATGGTGGATGAATAGTGATATGACTCTCTATGGTGAGCAGTACACTTTGTAAAGAGTAGGTCCTGTCTTAGTAATTTATTCACATTTTATAATAAAGTGACAGTTTTAGAATTGGATAAAGGAAATGGCCACCACGATACAGCTGGACTTTGCAAAGGCATTTTATGAACTACTACATGGAAAACTATTACAAAAGTTAAAGCAATTGGGAATGGATATAATGCTTGTAGCATGGATAGAGAGGTGGCTGACAGTCACCAGAGCGTAGTATATGGTGGAGGGAAATCTAGAATGAGGGTGACTAGTGGAGTACCTCAGGGTTCTGTACTAGGGCCACTGCTCTTTAATTTGTATATTAATGACATAGGGAAAGATTTAAGATGGAGAGAGGATATTCAGTTGTTTGCTGATGATGCAAAACTGGGGAGGGACAACAGTTGATAAAGGTGATGTAGATATTCTGAAAGATGATTTGAATAAATCAACATTGTGGGTAAAGGATAATGATTGTCAATTTAATGTTGCAAAATGTAAGATTATGCACTTTGGGTTGAAAAGATACATATTGATGGTACTGGAATGCAAGAAATTGATGAGGCTAGGGACTTGGGGATAACAGTAAACAAAGAGTTGAAGTTCAGAAGGCACACTGAAAAAGTTGGTAAAATAGCTCAAATGCTTACTTGGATGTTGAAAACATGCTAATAAGTAAAGATAAGGAAGTTATTATCCCTCTTTAAAAGGCATGATTCAGGTACATCTTGATTACTGTGCACAGATTTGGTCACCTGGGTTTCTTGGGGATCAGGAGGATTCAGAGACAAGTGGACAAGCTGATGACAGGTCTGCAGAATGTTCCTTATAATATAGGCTGAAGGTGTGTGGGTTGCAAAGTTCAGTTGATAGGCAGAAAAGAGAGGATATGATGGAAACATAAGATATTAAAGGGATTTCATAAAATTGACACAAAGGAAATTTTTCAATATATGACAAATAGTCAAAGAACTAAGGGGTATCCATGGAAGTTGTGTAAGAGTGTAGTTAGTAAGGATGTGCAGACTAATTTTTTTTGTGGAGAGTAGTGAGTGAATAGACTGCCAGAATTAGTTGTGAGTGTCCCAACAGTGAATGCGTATGATAGGAGAGGTATGATAGGTTTTTTAACACACATTAGTGTGAGTCTCCCATGATGAGTCTTCAGACTCCATAGAGATACCACATAATAATAATAATGTTTTGAAATCTGAAAGGCAAATACAGGATGCTGTTTATTTAACTGATGGAGAAGCTTCAAAGGAGGCAGAGGAAAAATGAGATCTGAAGGCATAAGAAATATAGAGACCTGCAATTTAGCACCTACACTATGAGAATTATGAAGACATTACAGAAATGATGAGGAGGACAATGGCATGTAGAAACAGAGCTTATAATTCAGGTCATATATGAATTAATGTACACAGATATGGTCACCTAGCTTTCAATGAGAGTTTTGAATGTGTCCAGAGTAACTAAGGTAGTTTTGAGTCTGTGGAATACTGGATATAGGGCAGATCAACATAATGCCATCTATGAAGCCTGGCAGATATTAGAGGAAGAATGCATAAGACCAAAATGAACGAGGGATTTGTACTAGATTAATGCAGAAAAAAATTTTACATAATGCCGGCCTGGTTGGCAGAGTGGTTAGCGTATCTGCTCTGAAGCCAAAAGGCTGCGGGTTCGAATCCCACCGTGGGCACGGATGTTTGCGATTGTGTGTGAAAATACTAGTGGTGGTTGTCGGCGATAGATGGCATTTGTGTAGATGATGAAGCTGGTTGTGGTTGGTGGAGATGGAGAGTTGTAGAGTGGGTGCCCTCCCTTGATGAGTCTTTGAACTTTCCTGAGGTGTTACATAATAATAATAATGGAGAAAGGCAGAACAAGAGAACATTCCCTGGAAGCTATATAAGTAGACGAGTGAACAAGAGAATCAGCAGCAGGTTATTGGTTTGGAGATTGGTAGATAAGTGGAAAGCACTAAATGAGAATATGGTGCATGCAATAAAAGAGTTGAAGGTGGTTTAATTGGCATAGTGTTTGATAGTGACTACTTCCTACAACAAGAAGTCTCTTTGAATAATATTAAAAGTTAAACTGTAATTAACCAAAAGCAAACTCATAATACTCAATTTGTGTCTGATGAATCAAATAATGAAAATAATATAGAAGATGAATGAGCCTAATAACCAACAACTAAACAGAAACGAAAATAAAAAAAAAACACAGTAGGTGTACATGCACTTCAGAGAATTTTGGTAACAAAAGGAAATGACTTTTCATTCCCAAGAGATATCTAAGCAGGTATATTATGTTCACTTAACAACATAAAAAACAAATGTTTCTCTCCTTAAAGGCAGCTTATTTTGAAGGAAAAAACAGCAATATGTTTGTAATTCAAACAAAGTTAAAAATGAAGATTTTAAAAGCAATAAATTACAAAACAATTAAATAAATAAAGCTGCACATTTCAAAATGAAAATTTACTTTATTGAGTATAAAACTTTATCCACTGGCAATCAACGTATGTGTATATACAGACAAAGTGAAAAGCAAAAGAGTGTGTGAATGAAGTATCATTTCATGATTTCTCTGCTTTTCATGATTACCTGCTAGTATATGGTGGAAAAGTACTTCATATCAAATTGCCCTAGTATCTCATAATGCACAGAACACTTCCTTTCAAAAATGTATATTGCTATGCATTATGGGAAAGATCACTATCCAGACAGCTTTCAACCAGTCAAATTTTATTTTCCATATGCCAGGATCAAAATGGTGTATCCCCAAATTATGAAAATACTCTCTATTAGGGCATCCCTAAATTAATTGCTACTTAGATAAGGAAAATATGACTTTAGCATTGATTTAGCTCCTAGTATTTTCATAGGTCTAGCTATCACTATTGCAAACTGAATGAAATCAGGATCATGATCCTTTCCAAAATGCACAGGAATACAAACATCTGAAAGAAAGTGTTCTGTGCATTGTAAGATTTAAGAGTAATTTGATACATGTATGTGGAAACTGATGAGATCTCCACATACATCCAGCCTAATAGTGATGATAGTTCACAATAACCTGGTTTGGTCATGCTTTCGTAATGGATTAAAATAAGCATTTGTCTAGTATAATTTATTTTCAGATAAATGTATTTATGTTTTTGTAACCTCAACTTATTGTTTATAAGTGTAGAAATTAGCAGATGTGTAAATTGTTTTTAATGATTTTTGTGATATCACATATGATTTTTATAATCTGAAAAATTTAAATATTTCTAAGAAAATGTTTCTACTTACAGTCTAAAATTTTATTATATATTCTCCTGTCTGGGGGGGGGGGTGTTAAGAAAAAAATATGGCATCATTTAAAGATAAATTTCTTAATAAGAATTAACTGATAAAATTAATTATGAATTTTTTTTTTAACAGGGAATTTATCCAAAATGATAAAACTCCTGATCACTGAACTGGAGAGGAGAAAGGTTCACCACAGTTTTAAAATTAATACTCGTGTTTTCTAGTTAATATAAGCTTCTGAGATTTATCAATCCATTCAATGAAGTGCTGGAAGTCTCACTAGAAAAGGTAGCCATTATGACATGTTTTACTAACAGAGGACTCAAATCAGAAACTTCATAGAGGTTGAAATTATCTCATTTACACTGACATCTACTTTATTGCCTCTGAATGTTTATTTTATCAACAAACCAGATGGAATATCTCCATGTGACTTTAGTGAGTACCGTCCACCTATCGCTTTAATGGATGTGTTGTCAAAGTCCCAAATAGTGTCAGATGTCTTATTTCTAGAGTTTATGCTCCTGTAGAATGCCAATTTTGATGCAATCAACTCAACAAATACTTTAAAAATACCATATTATAAATATATACTCTATTTCCTTAGTGTCAGAAGGGATATATGGTTTTCAGAAGGGAAGGAATATAGCAACCTACTGGTGATCACTACAAAAGTCAGAGAAAAGAAATATACGGATTCAGAATTTCTCACCTGCTACCTGGTCCTAAACTGAAGTCGTTATCATCATCATCGTTACCAAAGAACATGATTTTTGTTTTCTATTGCAGAAGTTCAGTAACGCTGTACACGTACAGAATGTCGGAAGTGAAATGCTACCAAAATAGAAAAGAAAATAGTAAAATTTAAATTAACAGCTATTATCTCATGAACTATTTTAAAAAGAACAATAAACTTACAAATATACAGATGCAAAGAAAATAAACACTATCAAGAGGAAAGAAAATTTCAAAATAGATGTCACTTGAAAATATTTTTCCAAACTGCAAAACTAACTTATGTTTGGATTATAATAAAAAGAGTTACACAGATAAACGTAGTTCATAAAATACTTCATTACAGCTATTATCTATGTAATGAAGACAAAATAAATTTTCAGAAAGTAAAGTTAAATGACAATCCAATTCTACACACATATGAGCACACCTCCTCAACCAACCGGATGCGGAAATCAGGTGGTGTGAATGTTTAATACAGGAAGTCAATTCTGTCAAAAAAATTAATTAATTAAGAAAGAAAAAAGTAAGAAATAAATAATCGGATTTAAATTTAAAAACTGTTTTTTAGATGGTAGATTCAGCACAAACATCTATTTATTTTATGGTAAGGTTGTTTAAATCTTTTCATCTAACTTTAAAAATCAAATGGTAAGGTTGTTTAAATCTTTTCATCTGACTTTAAAAATCAAATGGTAAGGTTGTTTAAATCTTTTCATCTGACTTTAAAAATCAAAATAGTTGTGATGCCAGCACTGAACCATGAGTTACACCACTAGTCACCTGTTTTCGCCTTGATTCTGCCCCTCTGTATACCACCTTTTGATATCTGTCCAGCAGCCACACTCTTATCCACATAACCAGTGTAGTGTCCGTCCCCATTTGTTCTAATTTGTGTAACTGAGTTCCATGTGATATTCTGTCAAATGCCTTTGCAAAATCCAGCAGAATCATCAAGTACCCATGTCCTTTATCTAACTCACCTGTTACTCTATTATAAAAAAATAATAAATTACTAAGGCATGATTTGCCCTTTGCAAAGCTAGTTGTCACTCTTACAGTATCATATTTTTATCGACATATTCTTGACTTCTCTTTTTTACGAATTTTTCCAGTACTTTTACCACCATGCCTAAGATATTGATTGATCAATAATTTGCTGCTGCAGTCTTAGAACTTCACTTAAGCAAGGGAATTATTTCGCCTTCTTTCCATTACCTGGGAACCCCTACCAGAGGTGACACTTAAATTAAAGAGCATAGTCAGAGGCATTTCTAGTTCCCTTTCACATTCTCGCAAAACCCAAACTGATATCCCATAAAATCTCACAGCTATATTTACAATGAAATTCTACAATATGTTACGAACCCCCAATTCATTACTCTGTTCCCAGATCAATCGCTTGTTACTTATCTAACAGTAGTAACATCAGTTGGATGCATACCTTTGCAAAGTGGTCACTCAGTAACTCGGATATTTTATCTGCTTATCTCCTTGTCACCATTAGCACTCGTTAGGGTTGATTTTTCATAGTCATTCCTTCTCTTATTTGCCACATAACGAAAGAACTCTTTGGGATTTCCTTTGCATTGCTGGGCTAGATTATTCTCGCAATCTGATTTTGCCTTCCTTATAATGCTGATGATGAGGCCAGTGTAGCTCAGTGGAAGTGACGCTTGCGTCCTCTGCTCTTGGCCGCTTGAAGTTAGACCTAGGTTCTAGTCTAGTCGCTGACTGGACGAACTTTTTCTAAGCCTATCTTCGACCGGTTCCCGAGTTAGTCGATCTCTAGCATAGGCAAGGGGGTTTTTCCTCCAGGAAACTCGGGTTTTTCGTCCCGTAAACTCAAGAAAATCGACCGTAGTACCCACATTATTTCAGACAGTGACATATCTTGTTAGGTTTAGGTTCCAAGAGATGGCAGCACTTGTTTGCCAGCCTCTTCATCGGTGACTGCTATAATTAGTGATAGACATGGGCCAGCTATCTCTGATTGGCTACCGGTGGAGATTGAACTGCCCGCTCAGTCTCCAAAAGCTAGATAGGGTATAAAGGCCTCGCCTACTCCCCTATTAGAAAATAAAAAGGCGTTAGTTGATTTTTTTTATAATGCTGATCATCTTTCTTGCTTACGCTTGTACTGTTTACTGGTCGCCTTTCTCCTTGTATACCTTCCAGAGTATTTTAGGAGAAAGATCGATCAGCAGATCATGCTTAATAATATTACTCATTCATCTAACTCCTACCTTATTAAACCTCCAAACCATAGGTATACACTTTAATATTGCTTCCTCTAGATGCCCCTTAACTAATTCCCATGCACTATTATCATCCTTCCCTGGCCACAGCTTCAAGCTACCTCCTAAGATTGTCATATTCCTTCTTGGCAGAGTATTCCTCATGTTTTACAATCTCCCAAGTCAAGACCGCATGGTTATTTTTCTCAGTCAGAGGCAATATGGCCTCGATTATCTCTCAGTAAGTGTATAAATTCCATTTCTTCTTGCCATGTAATTCTTCTTCCTTCCAATCTATATCTCCATAGTTAAAGCCCCTATATTAATCACTCGACTTGTACTCAATGTGCTAATTTGTCAATGCATGTCTTCCAGATCAACTGTGGTACTTCCTGGACTATAGCAACAATCAGTTGTTGCTATAGTCCAAGGTCTCACCGGCCTTGATCTCACACCAGACTGCTTCAAATGAACCGCCCTCCTATCTATCTCCTATTTTGGAGGGGAGGGCTGTAATTCATATGCTATCATCCGCAGTTTCCCTCCCTAATCCTTTCTACTCTATCTTCCATGAAAATACTAAGCCCATCACATTCTATCCCTGTAACAGCATCATCTGATGTTATCTCACTAATGCCTATAACACTTTTTGCAACGTTTTTCTGGCACTATCTAATGCCAAAAATTCCTCCCTCTTGTTCCTGATACTTCTGGCACTAGTATATAGAAACTGCAGCATCCTTTGGTCCCCCCCCTCACCTTTACTTCCTGAACTAAATAGCCTATTCAATACTTTTACTTGAGAGACTAGATTCCACAAATGGTCATTCTCACACACACTCACCTCCTGTGCAATTCACACAAACTCATCTACTTCTAACCTAATTGCTTGTTTTCCTGAATTTGCATTTCAGCATGTTCAGTGTACAAAGCTCTCTGTAGACACCTAACACCAAAATCATTTACATGCAGTTCCTCAGCATTAAAGAAATCTTTCTTTCCGTCAAATACAGATCATAGATCCACAAATTCTACAAAATTCATTCGGTACAACTTACGTGTTGATTCATTTTTTATAATCTCTGATTCATCTGATTCATACACGAATATGAACAGACCCCTCCTTTCATCTATTTCTCACATGCTCACACACGTCACTAATGTGCAAAAGGTCGTATCGTCTTGTGACTTCTTGAACAGCTGAGGGATGTAATCTTGTGGGAAAGCAGAGTGGGGGAAGACCGTTCCAAAGGACAGAAGTAGATGGAATGAAAGAGGTCGCAGCGAAGTTGTTTAAGTGAGTTTCAGGATGGACTGTAAAATGGTGTTGGTTAGCACTGGCTCGTGTTTTAATGATTTTGGAGGAGAGTGGGGGAATAATAGTGGCCAAATCAGCAGAGCGCTGTCCATGAAAGTATCTGTAGAAGAGACATAAGGCAGAAACTAGAAATCTGTGAGAGAGGGATTGAAGTGTGGGTGTGTGTGTGTGAGAGAGAGAGAGAGAGAGAGAGAGAGATCATTAATTAGCCAGATTGCCCTCTTCTGGATAGAATCTAGCAATCTTAGAGAGGATTTTGATGCACTACCAGAAATATAAATATTGGAGTAATATTTCATGGCTAGGTAGATTTTAGTCCAAAAAAGTACATCAAGTTTTTCTGTGGCTGTGGATGGAAAGATCGGAGGTGTAGGTCAATCGTCATAGAGAAATGTGATTCTGTTTGGATACCTCAGTATTACTGTAGGTAAGAGGGGAGGATGTGAGCTGTTGTTTCAAAGAAATCAGACAGAACCGAGTGTTGGTGGCATTCAAGTTTACAAGGTTGTCCTTGCTCCATTGGGATATTTAGGAGATTCAAGTTCAGGTCACTAGTAAGGGTAGATCTTGATGATTCTAAACTTGAGTACTACGATGTTTGTCGAATAAAAATGAGGAATGGAGTGCACTGTCATCGGCAAAACTGTGGATAGGACTTATAGTCTGAGAGAGAGAGCAGGTCATTTATATACAAGAGGAAGAAAGTTGCTGAAAGAACAGGATCTTGAGGTATTCCTGCAGTGATGGGAAAATCTGAGGAATGGAAGCACCAGAACGTTGGTGATTCAGTTGTATAGCGTGATACTGAGACCATAAGTTAACAGTTTGTTATGTAGGCCCGTGTGCCAATGCCAAACCCAATGAAATGCCTTGAGTCCAGAGGTGGGTTGCAGAGGAAAGATGATCAGCTGTAAAACACAAGCGGTGGAAGCCATACTGGTTGTCACTGATTAATTGATGGGACTCTTAGTGGTTCAAAAGTTGGTTGTTGATGACCTTTTCGATAATTTTAGGGAGAACAGAAGTGAGCATAACTGGACGATAGTTCGTTGGTTGACTGTTATCACCTTTCTTTGGGATTCCGGGTGTGGATATGTTTCCATGTCATCGGGTAGATGCCAATTGAATAAGATAGACTGAAGAGGCGATATAGGATAGATTTTAGTTCTGGGGAAAATTTTTTAATAAAATAGGTGGGATACCATCAGGACCAGATGTCTTGTTTGTGTTCAGATTATTGAGGATTCTTTGGATGTTTTTTTTTTTGTGGGAAGGCTGTGGGCAACATGAAGGATGCAGTTCTTGGTGGCGAGTAGGGAACTTTACTCAATTAATCACTTCATAAATTTGAAGTAAAGGGAAGAGTGATGCCAGTAAGTTGGCTTTATCTTTAGATAGGACAAGTACAGTACCATCCAGTTGTGAAAGCAGTGGAAATCTGGGTGGGCAGAAGTTACATCCAAAAGTCTTGGTAAAGTACCTGAGGAGCAATTGCCATTTGGGCAAGAGGCAAGGTTGCAGCATTTGGCCCTTTCAAAATCTGACTTGGAATTGGTGATTATTTTTTACAATGACTGCAAGCTGCAGTGTAGGCAGAGTGAGCAGCTGGAGTTTTGGTCTTGAGTCATTCGTGGTAAGCAGAGGTATTTTCTTTTACAGCATTAGTACAGTTTTTTGAGAATCAAGGCTTGGATGGTGGCTGAGAATTTGGGGTAGAATAAGGGATGAAAACCTTCATTCCTGTGAGGATGATTTCTGTTATTCAGCCTGAGCAGGTGTTTGGACTGGAAGAACGGAAGCGGTATGGAAGGAGGAATAGAAGCGTAAAGGTCCTCACACTTTCCCCGCCCCTTGCAGAGCCAAAGGACTGAGACTGTAAATTAGTGGATGAAGGTTGTTCTGTGGCAAAACAGACTTGTGTGAGGTTGTGGTCCGAGTTACCAAGAGAACCATTAACCACAGTGTATGTACCTGGAAGGAGAGCTTGTTATTAGAATGCCTGTTGTGTTGGCAAATTGGAAGGGGTATTCTGGTAAGAATATCGATGATCTGAGATAGATCATTGGTGATGACGAACACCTCGTCATCCCTGCTTGCTTGGTCGATGAAAGTGAAGAAGGATAGTCAATGTGATTTGGAGACATTCAAGTCCCTATGAAGGATGACCTCACTATTGGGGTATTTCGACTGCAGAAAGTAGAGCTTTAGAGAGAGAGATAGGTTGAAAACGTCGGAGTAGTTGATGCAGTTTGAAGAGCGATACAGAAAGTATGTGAGAAGGACAGGTTGGTTTGGTATAGAAATTTTTAGTCAACGCAGATCAAACACTGGGGGATTCAATGATGTGCTATCTCTGGAATGGTATGTTGGTTCTGCTGAATGCACAAGTGGTGCCCTTGTGGCAGAAAGAACTATACAATGCGTAGTTTGGGCAGTTGATATGAACAGTGGCTGTTGAGGTTGACATTTGGAGTTCTGAGAGGAATAGTACTTGTGGTTTAGATGACTGTAGGTGGTGCGCATCGTTTATATTGCTGTTTATATTCTGCACTTTACGACGCTTGACAGCACAAGGAAAGACTTATAAGTTCGAGTCTAGTTGCCGACTGGAGGAACATTTTCTAAGCCTTTTTTTCGACCGGTTCCCGAGTTAGTCGATCTCTGGCACAGGCAAGCGGGTTTTTCTCCAGTAAACTTAACAAAATTGGCCGTCGAATCCACACCATTTTCAGACATTAAAATTATCGTCTTAGGGACCACGAGTTGGTGGCACTTGGTAGCCGCCTTCTTCACTGCATACCGATTAATTAGTCATAGCCTTGGGCCAGCTATCTCGGATTGGCTACCAGTGGAGATTGAACTGCCCACTCAGTCTCCAAAAGTTAGATAGGGCTAAAACGGCCTCGCCTACTTCCTATACTGGAACAAAAATGCGTTAGCTAATATTCTGCACAACAACCGTTGCAGAATAAGATGTATTATACGGCACAACCATAAGCATTTTGGAGTGAAGTCACTGCAAGAAAAAAGTGGTAGGGTTGCAAAGGCCCTTTCCACATATCTAGGAAGTTTTGTCCTCCAATTCTCTCCCACATTGGCCAGGTGATTGGGACTTCCACCTACTAGGTCAGGCAGACTTCCACTGTACAAGATGAAATGAAATAGCAAAATAGGAAAGATTTACCCCTAGCCCTGGAATACTCTAATGGCATTGGGGGAATGAGGGGGAAGAAAAGAAAGAAGAAAAGAAAAAGGGAGGGACCAGTCTACAGATAATATAACAGATGTATATTACATGAAGTAAGGCATAGTTAACATCGGGTACCTGGGGTTTGCCACTCCCGTACCCACTAAAGTGAGTTCTTGAGGTTTTGTCACTGTAATTATTCAAGTAGACAAATAATAATAACAATAATATGTTTATTGATTTCGAAAATCTTTACATATGTGCAATAATCGTTTTGAGTGACATTTCAGCATATAATTTTAAAACGTTCATGACTAAGTGCTGCATATATGGTTTATTGTGTACATTAGATTTCAATAAAAATTACTAATAATTTTTGATCATATATTATGTAGTTATTAGCAATGAAGATTGTACAGTTTTTATATATTTAGCTCAGTGGAAGTGACTCTTGCGTCCTCTGTGCTTGGTCGCTCGAAATGAGACTTAGGTTCAAGTCTAGTCGCTGACTGAAGGAACTTTTTCTAAGCCTATTTTCGACCGAGTTAGTCAATCTCTGGTATGGGCAAGCGGGTTTTTCCTCCCAGAAACTGTGGTTTTTCTTGCCGTGAGCTCAAGAAAATCGACCGTAATACCCACATTATTTCAGACTATGTTAGGGTATGTCAGACTATGTTAGGGTATCTAACCCTAACATATCCTGTTAGGGTTAGATACCAAGAGATGGCAGCACTTGTTTGTTAGCCAGCCTCTTCATTGGTGGCTGCCTGTAATTAGTGATAGACATGAGCCTGCTATCTTTGAGTGGCTACCGGTGGAGATTAAACTGCCCACTCAGTCTCCAAAAGCTAGATAGGGTATAAAGGCCTCGCCTACTCCTGATAAGGGAATAAAAGGCATTTAATGAATAATTAATTAAATATAATGAATAATTAATATGTAACTGTATTGCGATTGAATAACATTACATTTTACAGTATATTTACACTAACATTGAACAAAAACTTTGACATTAAGATTTTGGAAAGCTTTGAGATGTGGATTTGGAGAAGGATGGAAAAATCCAATGGACAGATAAAATAACTAATGAAGAGGTCTTAAAAAGAGTAGAAAAAGAAAGAAGTCTGTTAAGGAGGATAAAAAGAAGAAAGGGAAACTAGATCGGACATATTCTGAGAGGGAATGGAATCATCAAAGATGCCATCGAAGGAAAAATAGACGGAAAAAAGACCCAGAGGAAGAGTAAGGAAAACAATGCTAGATGACATGCTGAATGGAGACAGGTACACAACCTTGAAAGAGAAGGTTCAGAACGGAAGAGAGTGGAAGGAAAGTTCCTGCTACTAAGAGATGAACCTGCTCAATTTCAGAATACTCAAGAAGAAGAGATACACTAACAATACCTTATACATATTTAAAATTTTGCTTTAAAGAGTTTATTTATTTATTTTAATGCGTTTAATGCTGTAGTTTTAATAAATGTACTTTTTGTTTCTGTCGATCCCAATTGTGGTGTAATGTCTCAGCTAACAACTTCAAAGCTTTTTATTAAGCTTATTTGAGGGTGACACAGTTTAGTTATTGGTTATTGGTTTGATTGCTGTGTTGGAAATAGAACTAACGCTTGATAGCTCTAATGTTTACCACAGCTATTGAATTTGAAATTCACGCACACACACGCGCGCGCGCGCGATAACTAGGAATACCATCCATGAAGAGTTACTGCACTGGAAAGCCTGAACTAATATATTGCAATTTATTTCATTATATTGCAAGTATTTCATTACTTTTTTCCATATCAGCATAACTATTTATTGTTATACACCTATTATTTACATACACACAACCAAGTACATCGTTTTTCCATTTTTATTATTACAAAAAATCGGTATACAAATTACTGAATACATAGAGTACATAATATAGTACAGTCTTCTATAGGTTTCTATAGTTCTATTGTGCAACTAGCATCCTCTTTATCACAATGACTAAAACACAACTGTCCTTTTGCAAAAATGTGTAAAGAACAAAAATGTGATATATTATGTCTACAGGAGACACACAAAGGACCTTAACAAGCCAGACCAAAAATTGCTGGAATGAAGCTCATTGAAGAAATACCACATGAAAAACATGGAAGTTCTAATAATAATATTTTTGGTTTACAGATCAGGTGTTGATCAATTTTTATTAACTTAACCGACTAGTTTCGCCACACTTTAACTGTTGGCGTCTTCAGGGCATTTATATATAGGCTGAAATAATCTCACAATTATGCGTAACTATAAAACTGACACGAATAACTGTAAATAACTGATTAGGATAATTACAAATAAAATAGTATCGAACGTGCGTGAAACAAGAATCGCGTGTACAAAATTAGCTAGCTGTTGCTAAGGAAATTTCTGTAGTTTGTAGAAAGTTCGTTAGCAACAGCTAGCTAATCTTGTACGCGCGATACGTGTTTCACGCACGTTCGATACTATTTTATTTGTTTTTAGGGATTTGATTAGGGTTTTCCATAACTCTGGGAGTATTAGGCCTTGATTTCTGTTAAGGTTGACAGTAGAACGGGCGACTGTGGCTGCTTCTTTGAAAATTCTTGAATGGTAATCTTCCTCTAAGTAAGGTGAACAACTTTTGTCCCACTCGATGACATGGTTAGTTGTAGAGAAATGAGATGATAGGGCAGAAATGTCCTGTCTGTTGTTTTTGACATAGCCAATGTGCTCTTTTTGCCTGATTTCAAGGCTTCTCGAAGTCTGTCCGTTGTACCTAGAGCCACATGAGCATAGAATATTGTAAACTCCATCATATTTATAGAAAGGGTGGTTGTCTTTTGGAGATCTTAGTAGTTTACGAATAGATTCTATTGGTTTAAATGTTACTCTTGTTTTGTGTTGTTTGAGGAGTCTGGCGAGCTTGTAGGAGATGTCACTTATAAACGGAATTGCAATAGTTTTTATATATTGAATCTCTTCTTGTTCTCTTTGTGATGGTTCAGAGAAAAAGGCCTTTATTGACTAGTCTTCTTGGATAGCCATTCAAGTACAGATTGTTGGAAATTAATATTAACTCACTTTGAAAGGTCTCGTTGTCTGTTGTGATGCGAATCGCTCTCTTCTTTAACATGTGTACAATGCTGAGTTTATGTGAGATGTGGTGAGAGGAACTGAAATGTAGGTAGCGACCTGTATTGGTCAGTTTTCTGTACACCAATAGATTTATACTGCCATCAATTTGTTTTTTGATTAAGATGTCTAAAAACGGTAGTTGTTTTTCTCTTTCAAGTTCTAGAGTCAATTTAATAGAATGATGGAAGGAGTTAATCTTTTTGAGAAAATCATATAGGTCATCTTTGTTGTTGTTCCACACGATGAAGATATTGTCCACATATCTGAACCAAATTTTAGGTTTGGGAATAACTTGGGCTATGATTTTATTTTCTAAGTCTTCCATAAAGAGGTCAGCACATGAAGGTGAGAGTGGGCTCCCCATCGAGAAATCCTGTTAACCTTGTGATTCGCATCACAACAGACAACGAGACCCTTCAAAATGAGTTAACATTAATTTCCAACAATCTGTACTTGAATGGCTATCCATGAAGACTAGTCAATAAAGACCTTTTCTCTGAACTACCACGAAGAGAACAAGAAGAGATTCAATATATAAAAACTATTGCAATTCCGTTTGTAAGTGGCATCTTCTACAAGCTCGCCAGCCTCCTCAAACAACACAAAATAAGAGTAACATTTAAACCAATAGAATCTATTCGTAAACTACTAAGATCTCCAAAAGACAACCACCCTTTCTATAAACATGCTGGAGTTTATAATATTCCATGCTCGTGTGAGTCTAGTTACATCGGACAGACTTCGAGAAGGCTTGAAATCAGGCCAAAAGAGCACATTGGCTATGTCAAAAACAACAGACAGGACATTTCTGCCCTATCATCTCATTTCTCTACAACTAACCATATCATCGAGTGGGACAAAAGTTGTTCACCTTACTTAGAGGAAGATTACCATTCAAGAATTTTCAAAGAAGCAGCCACAGTCGCCCGTTCTACTGTCAACCTTAACAGAAATCAAGACCTAATACTCCCAGAGATATGGAAAACCCTAATTAAATCCCTAAAAACAAAAGAAATGGACTTTAATACAAACTACAGAAAATTCCTTAGCAACAGCTAGCTAATCTTGTACACGCGATACGTGTTTCACGCACTTCGATACTATTTTATTTGTAATTATTCTAGTCAGTTTTTTACAGTTATTCGTGTCAGTTTTATAGTTACACATATTTGTGAGATTGTTTCAGCCTATATGTAAGTGCCCTGAAGACGCTAACAGTTAAAGTGTGGCGAAACTAGTTTTAAGTTAATAAAAATTGATCAACACTTGATCTGTAAACCAAAAATATTATTATTAATTCTCATGAAAATAAACCTTCATTAAGGAAGTTCTATTTTCACTAGGCAAGAGATTCAGATTACAGGATGCCTAACCACAAGCCAAAATAACATAGTAATTCTTGGAATAGATCTGCATAACAGCTGTGCTGTGTTTTCTCAGTATATAAACCACCTAATATAACATTTGCTTTTGAAATTTCCCAGTATTTGACACAAAGGAAACCTGCCATTATTATAGGCGAATTTAACAGTCATAGTGGGGTTATAGTGAAACAAATTAAGATGGAGAATTAATCGAACCGTGGGCTGAAAGTAATCAAATGAGTCTTATACACGATCCTAAACAGCCATCATCATTTAACAGTGGAAGATAGAAGCGAGGATATAATCCAGACCTTGGATTTGTTAGTAATAGAATAGCTAATTTGTGCACTAAGCAGGTACTTGCACCAATCCCAAGTTTACAACATAGACCAATAATGCTGCAAGTTTTCCCACCAACCAGTCCGACTGAAGGAGATCCCAATTAAAAGACGCTTTAATTAAAAAAAAATCTAACTGGAAACAGTTCTCCAGAGAATTAGACATCTCCTTGTCCAACATTTCACCGACACCAGAAAATTATGGAAAGTTCATCAAAGCTCTTAGACAGTCTGCTACCAACCATATTCCAAGAGGTTGTAGAACATGTTATATTCCATGTTTTAGAGAACACAACGTGGAAATATATGAAAGATATTGTGACCAATATGATAAAGATCCATTTTCATCAGAAACAATTGATGCAGGAGAGGAACTTATATTAGTACTGTCTGAAAAAAGGAGTCAACAATGGGCAGAGAAAATTAAAAGCCTAGATATGAAACATAATAGGAAAAGCCTGGCTTTTACTCAAAAAATTATCTGGTGATCAACAACCGCAGTTAATATAAATGCAAACCGAATTGCAACTCAGCTATCTCTGAATGCTAAACCGAGTACCAAAGTTGAAATACCTAAAGAACCATTTACTAAAGAGGACGGACATAGAAAATGGCCTAAACATCTTAAAACCAGAAAAATCTGCCGGTATAGATGATATCAGAAACGAGATACTAAGAAATCTGGGAGAAAAGGCAAAAGTGTGGTTGTTGGAATTTTTCAACTTTTGTTGGAAATTTGCTAAAATACCCAGCATATGGAGGCAAACGAAAACAATACCTATCCTGAAAACTGGGTAAACCTGCTGAGGATCCAAAGAGCTACAAGCCTACAGCTCTCCTATGCACTACGCTGAAGCAGTATAAGAGGTTAATCTTGAACAGACTAAGCCCAAAAATAGAGAAAGTGCAAAAGAACAGGCAGGATTTAAACCAGGAAGATCATGCACTGGACAAGTATTAAACTTAACACAGTTTAATACTTGTGATGTTTAATACAATTGAAGATGGCTTTGAAAGGCCGTTAGCAACAAGAGCTGTATTTATAATTTGACAGCAGCATATGACACACTAAATCTTAGAAAGCTTATAGTCAAAATTTACAGCATGACAAGCAGCTATCGATTAGTGGAGGTATTCAGATCACGCTATTCAGCAGGAGATTCTTTGTTGATTTTCAAGGAAATAAGAGCAGATGGTGTATCCAGAAAAATGGTCTACCTCAGGAAAGTGTGCTCTCTCCCCTCGTCTTCAATATATATATATATATATATATATATATATATATTAGGATAACCAAGTTATTTTATATAAACTTGGTTATTTTAACTCCTAATCCCAAGTATGCGAACAATTAAGTTTGCGCCTGAAAAAAAATTATTATATATATATATATATATATATATATATATACTAACAACCATATAACCCACATTCAAGAACCTCCTTATATGCAGATGACCGGGCAATAGCTTATCCAGAAAAATCCTTTGATAACATTGATAAGCAGCTCACACAAGAACTAGAAACCCTTACAGTTTACTATAAGGGAAGCCAACTGAAACCAAATCCCAGTAAAACTCAAATGTGTTTTTTTTTTTTCATCTTAATAATGGGAGGCAAGGAGAGAGTTGAATATAGAATGGAATGGCGTGAAATTTGTCAATTAACGAAATCCAACTTACTTAGGTGTCACTCTAGATTGGACCTTAAATTATAAGCGACACATAGAGCAGCTAAAATTGAAACACGTAATAATATTCTCCACCGATTAATATCATCTCGGTAATGTGCAAGTCCCCAAGTACTGCACACCTCTGCACTGGCACTTTGCTTTTCGACAGCCAGCATGCTAGCTCTATTTAGGAAAGAACACCACATGTCCAAATTATTGATAAGGTTCTTAATGAATCGTGTCGGCACATTACCGGCTGCCTTAAGTCTGCAAAAATTGATCATCTATATCACTGTCTGGTATTGCACCTCTTCATATCAGAAGAACAACATAGAATAGATATGAGTGGAAACAACAACTAAATGATGAACGGCATCCTTTGTATGGAAATGTTGCAGTAATAGGAGGCTAAACTCAAGGAAAAGTTTTATTCACTCAGTCGAACCGTTGGTTGATTCCATAAAAGTCACAAGGTCAATAATGTGGCAAGAATAATCTCCGGAGGCTCTGAACTTAAACGAATCTCTTCGATCCAGCTTACATCTAGACTGGCAAAGATGGAAGACACTGAATACACTTCGTTCCGGAATGGGCAGATCAAAGCAGAATATGGCCAGATGGAGCTATACAGACAATGACAGCTGCTCGTGTGGTGAAACACAAACCATGAATCATCTTCTGGAATGCTGCCTAATGGACATTAATAATATATGTACCCGAGAAGATTTAATGCAGTATAATGAAACAGCTTTAAAGTATATTAATCACTGGATGAGTGAAATCTGACATTTTATGTTTTTGCATGATATTTTATTCAAGTGGCATTTTTGTCTCTTAATGTATGCTTTTAATCCCAATTATTTTAATGTTTATTTCTTTAAATATATGCTTTCATGTATACATACTATTTACAATGTATGCATGTGCACCAGGGCCGTATTTATACTTTTATACAACATCGTTATGAGGTCTCAAAAGAACAAATCTATTTCAGTCGATCAAATTCATACGCATTATTTTTTTTAGTTTATTGAAAATAAAATTCGACATTTGCATAATAACTCATTTTAATAAAATTAAAATAACATAACATTGATATACATGACATGTCATTTGTTGTTGTTGTTGTTGTTGATTGGCATCATTTAAGGTGGTTGTCTACGTATAAGCCAAGGTATTTAACGTATGTTATGGGTATTATTTCGGAACAGCGGCACCGCCACTTCCTGTACCACTAATGGCTTGAAATCGTGGGGGGGGGGGGCAACTTTCGAAATATACATACATACTGTAAGTATAGTGTATACGTGTTTGGATAAAATATCAAAATTATGGTAAAAATTTAAAAAAAATTAAACATGAAAAATTATTGTTTATTATCGACAAAATTATACAGTTTGGTATAATTCAAAATTACTTACAAATAAAATCCATTCCTTTAATTACAATTAAAGGAATGGATTTGTCTACGTATAAGCCAAGGTATTTAACGTATGTTATGGGTATTATTTCGGAACAGCGGCACCGCCACTTCCTGTACCACTAATGGACATTACAATTAAATCCTTTAATTGTAATGTCCAAATATTTAAAGATACGGAGTGAACACGATAAGCAATACGAACACTCTACTACTGGCGCAAACTGCATATAAACAACAGTGAAATTGCGCGAAGGACAGTGCCGCGTGATGACGCTAATAGCTCGCATCTCACTATGACGTGCACATGCTTGCGCGTGTAGAAAATACTAGCAAAGTGCTATAAGATGGATTTTTATTATTTTTTATACAAAATAAGAGAATTGTATAGGATTGTTGATGATAAAATTAAATATTACAAGCAAATATAAATAAATTAATAAATATAATTATATATCGAGAAACATTGGGGGTGCTGCAGTTCGCAGTGCCTATGCACGAGTCCCCTGTGTGTAATTTTCGAGTTGGTTGATTTACTTATACGTGATTTCTTTCCTTGCATTTATTATTAAGCCATGTTTCTTTGGCCTTTCTGCATGCTTTTTTTATTATATTGTTTACATTTATTAGATTTATTTTCTAGCTTAATTTTTTGTCTTATGTTGCTGATTACTATACTTTACTAAAATAAAGAGCTAAAAGGCTTCAGTTCGGCGATACAAAAAATTAGTTTCTACATAGTTTCTAAATGCGACTTTGAAATAATGCTAGATTTAATATCCACTTAATTCATATAATAATTTAATATACTTTCATTCATCCATCGGTGATTTTTGGGGGGGAGGATAAAGTCGTAGACTAGATATCGTACAGTCTCCTTGAGCCTTTTCCATTCTTTTTTTTTTTTATCAGCAGTTTGTTATCAGTTTCCCGTTCATGTCGTAAATGAATCTTCCTAATATTGTCAAAACAATCTTTCATTTTTGTCATTTTCAACTGAGTCATTCTTTACGCAAATGAAATCCAGGTTCTTCATTTCTACTCTTAGTGTTTTAAGTCTTACTTTTAATTTTGAATCAACTGGAATGTGATCTGAGACTATATATCTGCGAATAAGTATGTTTTTCTATGCAAAATACTATTCGAAATATTTTTCTAATCATCATATGATCAATTTGCTTTCTAATTTCACAATATTAGCTTTTCCAGGTATAAAGTTGACTTTAGGGTTGTTGAAAGAAGGCATGTGCTATAATCAGTTCACTTTGCTCACAAAACGTAATTACCCTTACTCCCTCTGTCATTCATATCACCAAGTTATTAATTGGGGACAACTTCACTTCTTGTGGATCAAATATTGCATTTAGGTCTCCCATAACAATCAGGATATCATCTTTCTTTATTCGTTTTATACCTTTAGGATCTCCTCACAAAAAGAGTACTTAATAGACTCATTTCTCTCTATTCGTTTGCCCACAAGACCCAAACTGTTCCAGTTTGAGTCTTGTGACTGATGTGTGTGGGGGGGGGGCATCGGAAACTCCTTTTATTGCTACTTCGAAGGGAGTCAAAAATAGCAAAGACACAAGTGTACTCTTTTCCACACCACCTCTGAGGTAGAGTATCAGGCGCGTTTTTTTTTAACGTGGTATCCTCAGTAGGCCTATTCCATCATTACAAGTTCACTTACTATCTGAAGTCATCCATAACAAGCGTTTTGTTGTGTTGTGTCCCAATTTGCGATTATTATGCTTTCAACTATCCTTACAAGTGAAACTCTACTTGTCTTTATCCAAATTTAATCTATATACGAGATAACACCCCAATACAAATATTCAAGCTTCTTCTCCCCTAAGTGTCCCTAAATATTTAGTTTATACTGCGCCTTTCGGGACATTTAGTTTAAGATAAAAAAATTCAAAAACAAGGAGCAATTACCCAAAATATGTCTAAGTGTGAATACTAACATACAATCGTGGCCGTTATCTCGTAACTTAACAAAAATCCCCCCCCGCGTGATTAGGTTCGTACGTTGTTACAAGTGGTGCAGTAAGCGGCAATCTCAGACAACTATATTTTTATTGAACAAAAGTTTATTGAACTCTTAAACATGGTACAATTCATTCTTTATCAAATAAAACTCAATTTAATACTAAGAATATATAATAGAAATTAACACTAGCTAAACACAAATATTAGGTTAAGATCCTACATGAGAATTGTGATCATTTCGCCATAACAGATTCTATACATACAAACAAGTATAATCCTAGAACTATTTGACCCTTTATCTAACCCCTTACTGGTTTGATCGCGCTATAATTCTGTACCTTCTAGGACATATATAATCAGTTACTCTAATTTTCTAACTAAGACAATATGGATTAAAATTATCCTTTCATTGAGCTAATACACACCTTTGACCTTTAAAACTCTCTTAATTAAAATGCAATGTACATGCATAAATCTCTAGGCACATGAATTACATATTAATTAATAATAACAAGCTCATTTTTATTCTAGTTTGATATGTACTAAAGTCCTAGTATAATTCTCATTAATCCTTTCAACTGTTCAGTAATTGAACAATGACTACAGTTACATATGATTTGAATTGACACGAGATTCTTACAGTACCTTTTTACTTGCGTCTTCTGCACTGGTTTCTACCTTTTTCCGATTGTACCTTCCTAGAACGAACTCTTCTATAACTTATCACTCCTAAGTTTCTTTTGGCATTAAGATGGGCTTTCATGACCTTTATTTTACATGCTTCAATCAAGGACATACATAGGATCATCTATGTATGTGATTAGATTGTGATTATTGATAATGAGAAATTTTTGAGCGCGTGGCTCGCCCGAATTAGGGCTGTGTAGAATCGTTTGAAGCGATCAGAGCTGCCTTCGGACGTTTGTGTCTCCATCTGTCGTTTTCATCATAATTTGATGCATCACGAATGAGTTGGTTGGGATGGAGTGATGCCTGAGCGAAGTACTTGGCAGCAGTCTGGTTGAGATACGAAGGTATGTCTGGCATGTTTCCGTCTTGGTGGAGGAGAGCATTCCTAACAGACCACCGGGCGTCGAAGATCATTCGGAGGCATTTATTTTGTAGTACCTGTAGTCTTTTGATGTTGCTGGGGGAGGTGTGGCTCCATGCCGGCGATCCATACGTTACTATGGGTCTGATAATTGTTTTGTATATTGTTAGTTTGTTTTCTGTACTGACTTTGCTTCTTCGGTTGAGTAGCGAGTAGAGTTCAGCTATTGCTGAGTTGGCTTTGTTGCAGGTATGTGAGATGTGGGGGTTGAAACTGAGTCGGTTATCCAGTTTGATTCCCAGGTATTTTACTTCTTTTTTCCATGGGATATCAGTGTTGAACATTGTGACTACTCCGTGGTGGGTTGCTTTCCTTCTTGTAAAGAGTATGGCCGTACTCTTGTCGGCGTTGACAAGACATCTAGCCTCCATTTCTGAAACCATTCTTCAAGATTTGTTGCTGCGTCTTGTAGTCGTTGTGTGGCCTGAGTGATCTGGTCAGTATTGCCATGTCGTTTGCATAGAAAGCCATGGTGGTTGATGCTGTGTTTGGTATGTCTGAGATGAATATGTTGAAGAGTAGCGGCGATAGGAGGGAGCCTTGCAGGACACCTGCTGTGATGCTTCTCATGGAGGATCTGAGGCCATGTAGCTTAACTTGAAAATTTCGGTCTTTCAGATAGGGTTCTATGATTTTGGCGAGGTTTAGTGGGTATTTTGCAGCTATTAGTTTGTGGATGAGGCCTTTGTGCCATACTTTGTCAAAGGCTTCGCCACATCCAGGAAGATTGCACCTGTGTGTTGGTTCCAGTTGTATCCAGTAGTTATGAATTCTATAAGTCTGTGGACCTGTTGGGTTGTGCAGTGGCCTTTGCGAAATCCGAATTGTTCTTTTGGGATTAGGTCGATCTTGTCCGTTTCGTTTTGTAGGCGGTTCAGAATTATCTTTTCCGCAATTTTTCCCAGATTTGATAGGAGGCTGATAGGTCTGTAGTTCTGGGGGAATTGAGGTGCTTTTCCAGGTTTGTGGATGAGGATTACATCTGCCCGTTTCCAGCGAGTGGGGAAGTAGATGAGTCTTAGCATCGCGTTGATGATCGCCACTAGATGCATAACTGTTTTATGGGGAGTGCTTTTATGGTTTAGTTTGAAATCTCGTCAGGACCTGAGGCCTTTCTGTTGTTGAGGCTCTTGATGATTTGGTGTACTTCCTTTGGTGTAGCGTAGCGTGTGTTTTCTTGGCTGCTGGTTTGATGGAGTGCACAACGGACATGCCTGTGTATTTTTTCAATGAAGTGCAAGTCTGCATGCACATAGTTGGGGCTGAATTGCAGTTCCAGGGCATCCGCGAAGGCTTCTGCTTTCTCGTCGTCTCGGTAGGCCATGCCCCTTTCTCCCTGGATTGGCTGAATGTTGGGGCGGTCGCTGCGAAGGGCTTTCGTCATTTTCCACAATGAGTTGTCTTTGGTGTTTAAGGAGCTTAGCTTCTTCTCCCACAGTTGGTTTTTGTGATCTTTGATCGCATATCGAACAAGGTTTGTTGCTCTGTTTAGCTCTTGTCTATCCTGGGGGGATAGTGTTGTATGGTAAAGACGTCTGATCCTGTTTTTGCTGCGGATGAGCTTTAGAATCTCTTCTGGGAGCAGGTTGGCTTGAGCTGGAGTGGTAACGGTGGAAGCTGCTGCTAGGCCAGCTTGGATTGTGCTTTCCAGTTTTCTGATCGCTGTATCTATTTCTTTAGGTGAGGAGATGGTTGGAACGGGTCCTGTGAGGTTGCAGAGAGTAGAGTAGAGTTCAGCTTTTTGAAATTTTTGGAGGACTGCCTGGGGATGATTTCTGTTTCCCCGCCTAGGCTTAGTAGTACCGGATTGTGATCGGAGCTTAGATCGTTGACTACCTGTAACTGAAATTGGTGCGAGGTGTGCCTAAAAATTCCACTTGAAGTGATGAGCTCGTCACTTCAAGTGGCATGCTGTTCCACTGACTCCGTTTCCTGCGAAAAAAAAATCTAGCTCTTTCCACTTTATTAATTATGAATAAACTTCTATGGATGCATCCTGTGTTCTCTTCCCATATCCATATAATGAAGAACTTCATGAGATTATAAAACCCATTCAAAAATTTATAGACCATTATTACGTCATCCCTGATCACAGGATGAGTCTCAATAGATCGAAGTATGGTGGCTGCTCTTCTAAGCACGACACCCAGACTAGTACCTTGGTCGTCAGCGGACGATTTGGTGCCCGCACGTCACACCTAAATGGTGCTGCGTAGGAAGCGGTGGCCGCATAGTCTATACTGCTGCCTGGTCACTCGACCAAGTGTTCGAACCTGCAGTTCCTCTAGTACTGAGCAGGATTACTATCGCAATGACTAGTGCATCATTAGACTGGTCTTTCTTGGTACTGGCTAAATGGGCAATCTGCTATCTCATCAATCTAAGAACCTAAAGACGTTCAGTTCTTAAATTCTTAAAAGATCAGAAGTGACAATGTTCTCATAATTGGGGATATGAATATTGACTTGCTGAGGAACAGCGGATCCTCTCAAGATTATCTAGATCTACTTGCCATGCATGGACTCGAACAATATATTAATGACCCCACGAGAGAATTCAATGGTGGTAGAACCTGCCTAGATCATGTATTCGGGAGAACTTCCAAGGAGAAAATCCAAGCAGTAGTTCTGCGCCAACCTCTCGTGGATCACTTTCCAATCGGTATTAAAGTGCATTTGCAAGTACAGCACGGAGATAGTACAAGCGAAAACATCCCTTACACAACAATTGACTCCAGAGTACCGAAGCGTAACTTGAGTACTGTCTCTTGGGAAGAGATGACGACGGAAACAAATATTGATTGCAATATTAAACAATAAAATACAAGACTCAATTAAAGTTTAAAAAAATAGACAGAATGAAAGAAACAAGCCCTGAATTACACAGGAAATCAGACACTACATAAAAATGCTCGCACAATCAATATTATGAATACAGTTTCGAGTACTATAGAAATCTAATACACCATAAATTTAAAGAAAGTAAAAACGAATACTACAGAAATGAATTCCTAAAATACCAAGGAAACCCCAATGAAAGTTTGTGAATAGATTAATCGTCAAAGATATAAACAAACAAACCCTCCCCATACTTAAAGATATCGACAAGAATAGAGAAAATGGAGACACAGCGTCCGGCGCCTGTGTGCAAACCTTTAGTTGGCGCCCCTATACCCCTCCCCCCAATAAAAAATCGCTTTATAAAAACGTATCAGTGAGTAAAAATGAAATACGAAATATATTAATTATAAGTGTATTGAACAAAAAGCAGGAATTACAAAAAAAAAAAAAATGTATTATAAACAATAAGCATACAAGAAGGGTACAAAAACAACAAAAATAATTTTGAAAAAAAATAAAGTAAATAAATAATAAAATAAATAAATAATAGTAACTTACAAATATATAAAATAGGAACATATTAAACATCATTGGGTAAAGAAATAGTTAAATAAATATTTAAACCGAAAGAAAGTTGATCTAAAATATCTGACTCTATTGATATAATGGCAAGATTGGAAAGTCTGTCTTGTACCATTGTGGAGCACAAGTAGTTTTTAATAAATTTAAGTTTAGGACCGTTCTGCAGATGCTACAGATACCGGTAATGATAAAAGAATTGAAGAGCAATTGTAAAGTTTGGATAAACTGTGATTAAGTCGTTTGAATAAATATACTGAATTATCTGATATATATCGTTTTTAAAATTAGAAATCAATGGCTGACAATGTAAAATTTCTTCGCATAAATCGTCTGCGTCAATGTCTGAATGATTCTCGTGTGTTCATTTTTGTTGTAACTTTTTACAACAAGATAATAAATATTCTTTATTTTGTGATGTACTTAACAAATACAAAAACTGAAAGGAATTCATATGTTCTTTTAATAAAGTAAATCTTTCCTGCAAACATTGTAATGTTTGATCTATTATGCAGAGAAAAAAAATTACTTTAAATGAAATTTTAGGATCTACTATATTTTCATTTTCATGTTCGTAATCAAATTGTGTTTGTCTTTTTACGTCGCCTTAGTGGTCTATTACTCTACTAAAAAATACGGATTCTGCGTCAAATTTTGCTGCAATTAATTTAGAGTTTTCTAAAATTTCTTTGCAAGTTTCATCAGACCTATAATCATTTAAAAATAGATTTAGATTATTCAATGCATCTAAAGCAAGTTGGAGATTCATAGATGAAGACTGCAGTAAACTTGTTTAAAAATTACTTAAATGCCAGATCACAAATTGTAAAAATAAACAACAGTTATAGCAGCTCCACAACAGTAGACTGCGTTGTACCACAAGGATCTGTCTTGGGACCAATTTTATTTAATATTTATATCAATGACTTCTGCAATCTTAAACTAAACAGTAAAATAAATACTTTTGCAGATGATACAGTACTAATTTTCTCTATGGACACAGCCGAACAAATGCAAGCCATAGTGAATGCTGGTCTTTTAAAAGTAACAAACTGGTTCCAGTCAAATAAACTCAGTCTGAATGTCTCAAAAACTAAATACGTAAATTTTAACTTGCAAATTACAACTGGCAAAATGAACTTCACTGTACAATTAATTTTGCATGATTGGAATTGCGGGACAAATTCAAATTGCAACTGCGAGAAAATAGAAAAAGTCGGTGTAATAACTTACTTGGGATTAAAAATTGATAGTAGTTTAAGCTGGAAACCACATAGTACCGATGTCGTAAATAAAGTAAGGATTATGCTAAACAAACTTAATCGATTCTTAAATTTAAATATGCTAAACATATTATATTCTGCCTGGATTCAAAGCACATTACAATATGGTATATTAAGTTGGGGAGGAATCTTTCGGCCTACGCTGAAACCATTAGTTTTGACTCTATTTGAGGTAATTCAAATCTTAACTAGAAACAAATACAAGGATATTGCAATGTGTAATACCATACTAAGCATACCATCCCTTAGATATTTATACGCCTATTAATAAAGGCCTAAAATATATAGTTCCTGAATCAAATAAAGAAACAATACACAAACATTATATTTATTTAGCGCCAAAAATATTCAACACACTACCTTTAACAATAAGAAATGAAACTAACCCAAACAAATACAAAACTCAAATAAAATAATATTTATTTTCACACAGAAATCAGGAAGCTGTGTTCAGAATAATAATAATATCAGAAAAGTATTATATGTGGCTCTTATTCCCGAAGTACGTGCCCACCCCTGTTATATAACATCACTTGAACCTCCTTCCCATGCACCTCTGTCTCTTCGTTTAATATAATAGTAGTAAGTAGTAGTAGTAGCACTGCGCACCGTATTACATGCACTTGGTTGATATATTTCAACAAAATTGGCACTCATTAATTGAACAATCCAATCTGCTTCTGACATAACGGTATCTACATTCAATAAAGTTTTTCTTCCACATTTATTGCACGTTTTACGTGTTCAATAAAGCAACGAACTCAGTCCCTTTCTTCATGATGTTCCTAGCTTTTGTGTATAGATCATCTGGCTTTTCATATAGCCAGATGTACAATCAGCATGGTCTTGCCAGACAGCTTTCTCTTTTCCCCCTGAAAAGACATTGAAAAGGTGCAAACCCAAAGCATACATTTCCATCCCTTTACCATATACATAACTATGTTCAAAGTCATTCATATCATTATCACGATTGCATGCCATACATACGTTTCATGAATAACTTACATACGTATACTCCCCATCTTTATTATCTAAAGTCCCTGATTCTTTGCATTACATTTCACTCCAATTATTTTTCCAGGCCCCTTACGCCAAATCCATTCAAGTAGCATTCAAATTCATAACATACTTTAATAATTAAAAAAATAATAATAATATCTTTATCTAAGATACTTTCCCGAATTCCAGAGATTCATCAATGATGATGTTCATCCGTCTGGCGTTCCCTAGCAGGATGTTTGCGATGATTGAATATCTTGTTTAAGACTGTATTTGATCAAAGGATCAAATACAGTCTTAGAGAAGGAGCACACCCAGCGCCTAGAAAAGCGATTGAATACAATTATGAAGTGGAGTAATGGTCAGATATCACAAATAAATACGGGAACCATTTTAAGCAATAAATATACATGATCGTTATGTGAACACCTGGATGAAAGGCTTTGCTCACTTCCGGTACATTCGTACCGGAAGTGAGCAAAGAATTTTTTCTATATACATAACTATGTTCAAAGTTTTCAAATATTCATTTTATTTTTGTTATTATTATTATTTTATTATTATTATTATTTTTTTTTTTTTACTAAAACTTTCGATATTTGTTCGGAAAATTCTAAAAAGAATTAAAACTGTAGAATTGATGAGAAATAATTAATAATCTGCATCTGAATTTCTTTCAATGGATATGCAAATGATATGTGAAATCTTTAAAATAAGAATGAAACATTTTTCAATAAGTTATGGTAAAATTCCAACTAAATTAAATAATAATTATCAATTAATATTTACATAGAAAATCTCGAAATTTATTTGAACAATTTAAAAAATGCATATTAAAATTTTGTACTAAACACCATACACCTATTTTAAAATTGAAGAGAGATACTGTTTAGGGTGTACTGAACAGCACTCAAGATTAACAGCTTCAAGAAAACCTTCTAAAGCTGGAGGGTTAGTTCTCCAAATGGAGATTGGAAGTCAACCCCCAGAAAAGCTCAGATGTTCTTTTCTCAAAAAGGCCAATGTCTCCTGCAGGAGATGTGTTACTATTCAATACTAAAATTCCCTGGTAGACAGAAACAAATTACCTGGGTGTAATTCTCGACAAAAATCAATCTTTCAACCAACACATCAAGTCTACGTGCGCAAAGGCATCTAAAGTCATAGCTCAGATCTACCCGCTGATTAACAGAAATAGCAAGCTCAGTAACAGAATCAAATTGCAGCTATACCAGATGACGATTCGTCAGATAATACCTATGCCTCTTTAGCCTGGAGCCACACCTCTAATACTAGCATTATCAAGATACAACGAGTACAGAACAAGTGCTTGAGAATGATTCTGAACGCCCCGTGGTATGTTAGAAACAATCAACTTCATAGAGATCCAAATATTCCTTATATTTTCTCTTTTCTACAATCCTTAGCATCCAAGTTTTTCCTAAAGACGTTCACACACCCCAACGATTTGGTTCAGCAAGCTGCAGCATACGAAGCAATGGACATATTCAAATATAGAAGACCAAAAGCTATATTAGCCTCCTTTAGCGATGCATAATCTCCATGCCCATTCAGGGCGAGCAATCTGCTCATAAATTTTACCCTCACTGTAACCACAACAGATAGCGGGGAGTATGAAAAACATCTTGCTTCACCCCTAAAGTCATAAATGTCAATTATCAATTATTAAAATTATGCTACCCCGTGTGGTGGCCAGGCTAAGAATAGCACCAATGCAAATCCAAGCATGTCGTAAGAGGCGACTAATTGAATGCTGAGATTCAAGAGTTTGAGTTCGCTCTCTTAAAGTTTTTGCCTTAAGGGAGCACTTTGAGTCTCCGGGGTTTGAGTCATCGGGCAGTGCCGGAAAACTCCTTTGAGTTTTCCGGCACTGCCCGATGAGGGGCTTTGTCGGTGAATGCTTGAGAATGATCCTAAACGTCCCATGGTTCGTCAGAAATCATCAACTTCACCGAGATACAAATATTCCTTATATCTTCTCCTTCCTACAAACTTTAGCTGCAAAGTTCTTCCTAAAGACGTCCACTCACCCCGATGATCTAGTTCAGCAAGCTGTAGCCCATGAGCCTACGGATACATTCAAACACAAAAGACCAAAAGCTATTTTAACTTCCTTCAGTGATGTATAATCTCCATACCCATTCTCGGCGAGCAAACTGCTCATAAAATTTTCCCTCGCTGGGACCGTAACAGACAACGGGGAATATGAAAAGCTTTTCGCTTCACCCCTTAAGTCATAAATGTCAATTGTCAACTGTCAATTAACATGACACCCTCACTGTAACCGCAACAGATAGCGGGGGATTATGAAAAGCTTCTTGCTTTGCCCCTAAAGACATAAATGTCAATTGTCAGTTAACATGACATATTTCCTTTCTGCTAATTCGTAGAAGAGAGAGGTAGGGTATTGCACTTGTTCACTTACTGTTTCCATAACCAAATCTAGAATATGTATTTCTACAACCTTACATTACAGATTATCTCTCAATTGTATTACTATTGCAGTAATTTGAATGCTAGAAAACTCAATCTTATTTTGCAATCTCTCTTGACTAAACATACTAAATATATTGTTTCCTTATCATCTAAAAATTAGATTAAAATAGAGATTTTCCTTTAGTAGAGATTACGTAAAAATGGACTAATAGAAAGCGGATATATAGACGCTTGGGCAGCGTTTCATGTTTTGTTGATATTATTCACAATAATTTCTTCGTAGTGTAAGATCGAACATTAACTACTTAGGTGGCGCTGTTTGGAATTGTGGTTAATGTTCAATTTCCATTATGTATTCTTGTACAGAAGATGCCTATGATAATTGAGACGAAAATTCTTCGCTAATAAAATATATTGCGTGAGTTTATATCCGGTATTATAATTATTTGAAACATGCCTACTCACGGTACCTCATTATTGAAATAAATATATAGGATTTTACTGTTATTTTCAGGGGAGATAGCTTTGACTAGACGAGCAAACATCGGCCTTCGATACACAACGCAAAGCTCAATTATTGCCGCGCAAGCTTAAGGTGTCTTCTGTCTACAAAAATAAAAGCCTAAATGGAATGCTTATAAATGCATGCAGTTATTAACAAATAAATATGACTTCTTTCTCAATTAATGAGTCTGCATAGCAAGCATGGAGAATTCGCCACTGGTTATTTTCTATTTTCAATATGAATTTAATTTTTGAATGACGGGAAGTTTGCACCATTCCCTGTATTCAAAATAATTTTGAATTATTCAGGAATTATACAAGATCTTTTTGAAGTGTTCATCCATATACTAAAAATATCAACATATCTCCTCCAGACTTGTAGCTTTAGGGGATCGTCTGTTCCATAACCATTGACTCAGACTTTTCCATGTTGATTAAGGGGGGGGGGGGGGATGATAGAGGTGAGGCCATTACCACACCATATTTTAGTTGAAAATCTTCCCTATACAGATAAAGAATGAGGAGCAAAATGATGGAAGAGACAGGAGGAAATAGGTCTGCAAGGATATCTACCATTCTACCGGTATTTAAAATTTAGAATACCGGTATTAAAACACAATTACGTGATATAAATGGGAAGTACAAAAAGATCGTGATTTGATGTCAGCTTGATTGATTTTTCCCTTTCGTCGTTTAAGACTGTAGGTGACTTTTGTAGGCTTTGTCCACAAAGTATTCCTGGTGAGATTTTTACAGGGTAGTTCACCATTGTTTCCCCCTCCTCCCCCTCTATTTCATCCCAGCCATATGCTGGCTTGGGACCGGCATATGGCTGGGACGTATTCATGACGGTAATCTGTGTTTTCATGGGGCCAGTTTGCCTGATCTGGGGGACAAAAAATCCCCCACCTCCGTATGAGACTGATTAACTCACCTTTAGTCGAAAGAGACCAGATAAAATCTCTGTTATTCATTTATTTATTGTGACGAACATGTTACGTTTTTGTGTGTGTGTGTGTGTGTGTGTGTGTGTGTGTGTGTGTGTGTGTGTGTGTGATTCTTTAGTTTTATATGAGTACATTAAAATTAGAATAATTTAGAATTTTTACTCCAATTCTGGTTTTTTGAACTAGAACGAGAATGATACTGTGTTGACGTTTTACATTTTGCACTCTTTGATGCGAACGTTATTGTTTACACACGTGCAGAACCTAGCTTATTATCAATTCAGTTTATTATCTAAACTTGAGTTTCGACTTTAGTCCAGTTGCTGCTGGGCTTACTCTGAATACACATGACAACAACAAGAGAATTTGACTTTTGATCTTTGCAGTGGATATCATGGTGAGTGTGATAGTCATAATTTCGCATTTTAGGGTTAGCACAATGTGAATGCGAAAAGTTAGATATAAAATGGACAAGAGCGACAAATCTTTAATACTCGGTAATTCATGGTCAGTGGCGGCTCGTGGCTTGAAATCGTGGGAGAGCTGCAAATTTCGAAATATATATACACCCTGTAAGTGTATACGTGTTTGGATAAAATATCAAAATCATGGTAAAAATTAAAAACGAAATAAATGAAAAATATTGTTTATTATCGATTAAATTATACAGTTTGGTATAACTCAAAATTAATTAAAAATAAAATCCGTTATCATAACCCCAATAATATTCTACAATAAAAACTATAACAAATATTATGTCTTTAATTGTAATGTCCAAATATTTAGTGCTGCTAGCGCCCTCTTAAGTGCTACAAGATGGATTTTTATTATTTTTTATACAAAATAAGAGAATTGTATAGGATTGTTGATGATAAAATTAAATATTACAAGCAAATATAAATAAATTAATAAATATAATTATATATCGAGAAAAATTGGGGATGCTGCAGTTCCGCAGTGCCTATGCACGAGCAGCCCCTATTCATGGTTGTAGAACCTTGGTTTTTATTCATTTTCCAAGTCTCTTTGCTTAGAAATGTTAGTCAAGAAAAAAAAGTGCTCTGAAAATGTTATATAGCTCTCGAGACTGGATTTCTGATTAGTAACATTATAAGAATTTTCTGAAACGATATTCGGAAACATAATATCCAAATATACATTACCGACCCTCCACTCCCTTAAACTTATAGATCCATATAAATTTGGGAATTTGTTGTGGAAGCTTTCTGATCAACGTTTGTGGCACTAACATTTTTGAACTGAAGTACACAAAAATCATTGGAATGTTAGTGAATGCTTGAGCCAAGACTAGAAATTGATTAAAATCTTGATGATTTTGTACAGATTCTGCACAGACGTAATTTTTCCTACGTCCGCGCAGGATATATGCAACATCTGTATGTTTACTATCTTTCCATCGAACTTACTGCATCTTATTTAGAAGAAATGAAATTTATAAAATGGGAAAACATTCATTTTGGATTCAAGTATCTGTTTAACTACTGGCAAACATGGGAAGAGTGGAAATTAAATGAACAGAAGAAAGAAAATAAATAAAATGAAGAATAAGAAATCGTTTACAGGCTTCTGTGGTTGTTCATGTTCATTATATCAATGTCTGCAATGTTTTTAACATGAGAACATTAAACCAATGATTTTGGCGTGGCTATGTTCCTCTACTATGTTCTAGATCCTGAATACTTAAAACAAAAAAAAAGCCCATTCACTTAATAAACTGTACTCTAAAAAACAATTTTGCTGGTTTTATATCATGTGGACCGTAACAGAGATTATTGTTTAAAAATACACCCTCTGTCCAAAAAGAAACTGTACTTTTTTGAAAATAGAAGAAACTAGTGGCGCCACCTGTTGTATCTTTTTTTTTTTTTTTTGTCGAAAGCGGCAAACCTTCATTAGTTTTGTGTCAACTGTTTATGACATTTTGTTTCATTAGAAGCCAAGTTATAGTGACAAGAGTGACAGTGTGTTTTGACGAACGGTCGGAAAATGACAGTGTTCAATTCGATACATTTTTGGTCGTCTGTCAGCTTGTGGGGAACAAATCGCGAATTCATTTTACGAAGGCCCAAACTCTCGGTCAAAATGTTGTGCACAGTTGATTTTGGAATCCTCAATTCATCTTCAATCAATCTCAAGGACGATTTCGGGTTTTCTTTAATGAAATCACGCACTTTTTGGATGTTATCTTCGCTCAGTCCAGTTTTTGGACAGCCTGGATTTTCGTCGTCCTCAAGCGTCTCACGACCACTTTGAAATCGCTTAAACCACTCGTAAACTTGAGTATGGGATAAGCATTCATCACCGTATGCTTCTTGAAGCATTTGACGCGTTTCGGTAAAACGTTTACCAAGTTTAACGCAAAAGTCAATCGCAGCTCTCTGTTTGAAACTCATTTTCCGACCGTTCGTCAAAACCCACTGTCACTCTTGTCACTATAACTCGGCTTCTAATGAAACAAAATGTCATAAATAGTTGACACAACACTAATGAAGGTTGCCGCTTTCGACAACAAAAAGGCACAGCAGGTGGCGCCACTAGATTCTTCTATTTTAGAAAAGTTCGGTTTCTTTTTGGACAGAGGGTGTAATACATAATTATTATTTATCTCAATAGCTATTATATCTATTTTATCATGCACATAAAGATAAAAAGTGCTCGATCTTATCTCACGATCTATAACAGATACTATTTTACAAGATGTATGTCATGCAATGAGGCATGAAGCAATGCAATATATATATATATATATATATATATATATATATATATAGAGAGAGAGAGAGAGAGAGAGAGAGAGAGAGAGAGAGAGCATCAAAATCAACCATATTCACATAGGAAAGCATGACCGGAAATGCCACCAGAAGGTACTAACAGGGACACAAAGATACAGAAATAACACAAGACAGTAAGTAGTGTAAAAAACTTTATTAGGTCTAACTGAACAGTTCAGTAGTAGTTGGATACATAATATGGTAAACGAGGTGCATGTCTGCCATCTCCGCGTTCGTAAAAAGACGTATGTTCTTCGTACGACGTCGAAAGCTTGAATGAGGAAGCCCCAATTGCTTACCTGGAGTGCTGGCAAACAGCGCCACCTATCACTTTCGGGTGGCGTTTCCGGTGATGCTTTCCTATGTGAATATGGTTGATTTTGATGTTCTCTACCTCCCCTCAATATATATATATGTGTGGGTGGGTGGGTGGGTCTATGTTTGATTAAAGATTTACTCGATTTGATATCATATTTTAAAAAATTTTAATAACTAGAACCGAGGTTTAAATAAAAAAAATTTAATTACACTACTAGTTTCGTCTAAACTTAGACTTCATCAGGTGTGAGATAAACATATAATACCAGTAACCAATCTAAAAGAATTGGTTTCTTAAAACACAGAGTAACGTATCTAACACTGAAAAGAATAAAGGCTAGAGTTTAAATAGAAGAATGAACTCTGACTGTGTCATTATGCATATTCGTGCGTATAAGGTCTTGAGCGCCAATATTGAATGGTAGGGCTGTGGGAGTCTGGCAGGCTTAGGTTGTTATTAATATGGATGGGATTGATAACTATCTCCTTAGACTCTAAAATTCTCCTCTCTAACTTGTCACCACATCGGTGTACGTTGACAGTTTCATCCCGGAGTATCTCATGCAGTGGCGGGGGGGTACTGCATATACAAAAAAAAAAAAAAACGTTTATTTTTCCTAATCAGTAACGAATTTATTAATAAATAAATTTACATATAAAAATTGCTTTATTAAAAATATTTCATCCTCACCACGAACAAACATCAATAATAAAAGTATCGTATCCATGGCAATGACAAGCGCAAACGAATATCGGCGTTAGGTGGCAGTGCATTTGTTTAGTAATCTTCTTCTTCTTCTTCTACAGCTTCTCCCACTTAAGTGGGGTCACTGTTTGTTATGAGTCTCCTCCACACCTTCCTGTTTTGGGCTGTCACCACATCCAAGTTCTTCATCTTCAAGTCCTCTTCTACCAGCTCCCTCCATTTCTTCTTTGGCCGCCCACGCTTCCGCCTTCCTTGCACATCCATCTGCATGACCCTTCTTCCCACATATTCGTCCTCCCTCCTCATCACATGACCAAACCATCTCAACCTTGCCTCTTGTATCTTTGCTCCTAAGTTCGTAACTTTCACTGTTCCCCTGACATAGTCATTTCTCAGATGATCCTTTCTGGTCACACCGCACATCCACCTAAACATTCTCATCTCTGCTACTTCCATCCTGCTGATGTTATTTTTCCTCAGGGCCACAGTTTCTATAGCATATGTCATAGCTGCCCTCACTACTGTCCTATAAATTTTGCCTTTCAGATTGATCGGCACCCTCTTATCACATAACACTCCAGCCATCTCCCTCCAGTTCCTCCAACCTGCTTGTATCCTGCATCCCACTTCCTTCTCACCTCCTCCATCTTCTTCCACTGTTGAACCTAAGTATCTAAAGTCTCTCACCTTCCTGATGACATTTCCTTCCAGCTCCAGATCTGTCTCCTGGCCACCGCCCACTGCGCAACACATGTACTCTGTCTTACTTCTGCTCAGTCTCATACCTCTCTCTTCCAGTACTTTTGTCCATCTTTCCAGTTTAGTTTCCGCTTCTTCTCTTGAATCTTCACACAGCAAGATGTCATCTGCATACAACATTGTCCAAGGTGCATCTTCTCTCACCTCCTCTGTTACCACCTCCATCACAATATTAAACAGAAACGGACTTAATGCTGACCCTTGATGCAAGCCAACTGTTACTTGAAAACTTTCTGTCTATCCCAAACAGGTCCGAACACTTGTCTTCACATTTCTGTACATTTCCCGCACCAACCTGACATATTTCTCCGTCACCTTCTTCTCCCTCAGACACCTCCAGACTTCTTGCCTTGGCACTCTATCGTATGCTTTCTCCAGATCAATAAATACCAGATGTAGCTCCCTTTGTTTCTCTCGATATTTTTCCATCATCTGTCGTAACCCAAAGATAGCATCTGTTGTTGATCTACCAGGCATGAAGCCAAATCGTTCCTTTGCAATCTCCACCTCCTCCCTCAATCTACCATCAAGAACCCTTTCTAGGATCTGGGACATCAACTTTATTCCTCTGTAATTTTTACAGTCTTGTGCATCCCCTTTACCCTTGTAGATGGGAACAAGAGTACTCTCCCTCCATTCCTCGGGTATAGTAATCTAAAGCGTTAATCGAACAATTCCAATTATTAACTATTCAATCAATGTCGAAACATAAGCTGTAACCTTTAACATGTTGTACTGATTTTTATAATGTTGTAAGCATTGTTATTATTTATAAACAAACAAAATTTAATTTTTTCATTTTTTCCTTGTGGGTGCTGCAGTGTCGCAGTGCTTATGTACGGGCCGCCACTGATCTCATGTGGAAAACCTACGTCATTTGAGTTCGCTGAAAATAACACATGACTAGACAAGGCACTGGCTCGAGTTCTGTTGCAATCTGTGTAATCTCTCTGGTGTTCCTCTAATCGGATTCGATAGATTTCTCCGTTTGTCCGAAGTATGGCTTACGATATATTTCTTTAGAATTGTAGCCAATTTTGGAGATAAAGAACTGATATATGGCAAGGAAATGCTGCCCTTATAAGTAGTGGTGTCTTCATACTGTCGTGGATGAGGGTTGAACAGTAATCTGTCTATAGTGTTCTTAGAGTATACAGGGCCGGTTTTATCATTAGGCGAACTTAGGCAATCGCCCAGGGACGCTAAGACTTCAAAACAAATACTGGTTTTGGTTTTGATTAATAAATATATTTTAATGTTCATAATGATATTATTTTTATAAATCTCCACATGTATAGGTGTACGTGTTGTTGTGTGAGTATGACAAAATATATATAGAGAGATAATGTATAAGAGCTCAACGATGACTTCTAAGGCCGGAACAGGCCATGCTAGGCCTAAATTCTTGATACATCTGATGATGATGTATAGGGGCGCCTAAATTTTCTTTGCCTAGGGGTATTAGATTCTCTTGGACCGGCCCTGAAAGTATCCATTATGTTGAAATGTAACTTAAGCTCATTATGAAGTTCGTCTTCGTCCAACAGAACCAACCGAGCTCGGTGACCTAAAGTGGAGATGATACCCAACTTCTGTGGAGGAAAATGGTGTGAGTCACCATGAAGGTACCTGTCCGTATGTGTCGGTTTTCTGAAAATAGAAAATTTGAGATGTTCAGCCGTCCGGGTTACTTTGATATCCAAGAATACGACAGAGCCATCAACTTCCAATTCAGATGTGAATTTAATAACCTAAAACGAAAGATATAGCGAAGCCCATATCTTTGGTTTTAGGGGAGAAGATGAAATTCCATTTTCTTCAAAATTCACTAGATAAATGTTGGCAAGAACAGAAGACAAAGGATTTCCTAAAAATTGGCTAAAATTCTAAAGAAATATTATACCAAGACGCTCTTCACAACCCTACCTAAACTTCGTTCCATCTTAAGTCATCCTAAAACTAAACACAATAATCTTAAATATCCTGGTGTTTATAAGATTCCTTGCGACTGCGGCAAGCCATGCTTCGGACGAACGGAGAAATCTATCGAACTCCAATTAGAGGAACACCAGAGAGACAGCTGCAAAAGAACTCGAGCCAGTACATTGTCCAGTCATGTGCTATCGTCGGCGAACTCAAATGATGAAGGTTTTCCACATCAGATACTCTGGGATGAAACTGTCAACGTACACCTATGTGGTGACGAGTTAGAGAGAAGAATTATGGAGTCTAAGGAGATAGTTATCAATGTCTATTCAGACAGATAACAGATGTCTATCTGTCTGAATTTTAAAGTCCCATAATATCTTGGCATTTTCATTTTCAATAACTTTTTCAAATGTGTGTTTCCAAGGAATTCTGCAAGTTGGGGGAAACCATATGTCCTGCACAAGTTCCCCCACATTTGCTACCTGATCATGCCTTTGTTTATAGTCATCATGAGCAGTCTTGCTGTAAGAATTAATTAAATGGTTCACTTCTCTTCTCTATCTCTGCATATTCTTAAAATTGCTATCATTGAGCAGCAAATATCAGATCTTCTGTCTCTTTCTTGATGCTGCCCTGCTGAGGCCATTGCCAAATTAAATGACTGTCGACTTTCCCGTCAGTATATTTTAAATTGACCATGAAGGGCAGCATTTCTCCTTGTACTGCTTTTTTGAACTACCACATTCACTACATTTTCGTTGTAAGCTTCAATTAGCATCTTTTCTGGGCTTTCCTTGATATAATTATTCAATGATTATATCACGTCCATCATTTTACCTGACTATGTATAATCATTTATGCATAGCCTGAAATCCATAAAATCAGGTAAAATCCATATCAATGCGTGAGTGCAAGGCATGATTCACTGTCATTAATCATAGTCATCAGTTAACCCTGCTTGTATCTGATTACAGGGATGGCCCATGGATTGATTGCTGTTAGTGTTTCCACCATTCAGTTCGGACTTTGGAACCTTTCTAATTCATTTCAGATATTCAAACGCTGTTTTTTTTTTTTTTTTTTTGCTTCTGCATTACTCTTCAACCTACCTTGGTGTCCCTTCTGGTTCTGACTGATGAGATCTCAAATAAAGGTCGAAACCGGTCTAGATAGTGGCCCTTCTCATAATGCATTGCATTCTACACATCTGAAAGTGTACGTGCTTTGCATTATAGGATACTAAGGCAATTGATGCGAAGTCAGCTTCTATATACAAGAAGCTCAGTCGTGAAGGTACTTCAAGCGCAAATATTGTTTGCTGACATTTGGATAAAGAATTAAACCAAGAATATAATTTCTTGGCATTTTTAATTTAAATCTGAAATTTAAATTAAATTTCATTTAAATTTAATTTAAATCTGAAATCTGGCATCTTTAATTTCAGTTATTTACTGTAATTTCTCTTTCTGCTAGAAAAGAAATGACAGTAGTAAGAAAAATAACACCCTTACTTGTCAGTTATTCACTTCTGCTGTTAGCTGTGGCTGAAAACTGTTAGCAGTGAAAGAAGGCATTCAACTCTTGGCCAAAGTTGTGTCACAGATATTTTATCTCTCATGACCAAAGGTTCTAGTCATTTTAATCTATACAAGACTTTCCAAACTGTAAAACAGTACAGGCTAAATCTATCAGGTTCTCTTTTCAAGCACGTGATGAGATATTAGATTACCTGCAAACTGACAGAATGCAGACGACGTTTTCGAAATAGTTTTATACTTTACTTCGCTCAGTGTCGCTATATCGAGTTTCAAACATTAAGACAAGGTGAGGATGAAATAATAGAAATATAGTTTTTATTTATTAAATTATAATATTATATATATAATATAATATATATAATATTATAACTTATTTATTAAATTATAATATTATTTTTTTTTAATATTACTTATTAGATAACATGCGAACTGACAGAATGCAGACGAAGTTATCGAAATAGTTTTATACTTTCTTCGCTCAGTGTCGCTGTATCGAGTTTCAAACATTAAGACAAGGTGAGAGTAAAATATATTATTAAAATAAAAATAATTTTATTTTAATAATATATTAAAATAAAATTATTTTATTTTGATATATTTGCTGTATATTTTAATAAACATTATTAAATATACAGCACTGTATGTTGCACATACAAAATTTAACATAATTTCATAATTTAAATTATGAAAAAGCTTTTGATCGATATAGATGAAAAGTGTTCAAAATTATTGCAATAACAATTCGACCTTGACAGTTCCAGTGACACACTGCAGCTGACTCACTATTCGGTCGGCTGACTAATCATGTGCTATAGTTTTGTAACAGCTAGAATATCTCACGCTAAATTAGCTACTAAGTAGTGATAGAATGACCTTCATTGTGTATTTCTTTGTATTAATAAGCAAAATTTCGGCTTAGCTCTTCTTATAGCCCTTTATTATTATTTTTTGCTTTAAAAATATTTTTTCCGCATATTTTTATGAAAAAAAAAATACTCTTAATATGAAGCTTCAGTCTGCTTCATATGGGTAGCGACATTAAAGATATTTTGGTAAGAATGAACTCTAAAAAAAGTTTTACAAATATAAAACAATACTTGATAATAAAATTTCAGTGTCAGCCATTCTCATACGACCGTGGAAGTGTTTTTCTTTCGAAAACTCGGGTTTTTCATACCTCAGGGAGAAAAATGTACGCAATATTTATTTATGAATAGCACTAACCACCTTATTCTAAAATTATGGTTACGAAAGTCAATCTGGGTAGGATATGGGCCTTTTAGGGACTGTAAGTACCACATATTATTATTATTATTAAACTTAATAAGGTTCCGGGGATAGACATGATATATTATGATACATCGCACTAGCAAGAAGCGAGGTATTCAAACTGCAGAACGTGATGTGTTAAAGAAGTGATATATTAAATCGCAGATAACAAGACGAGATCGCATTACACTTGCACACCTAAAAACCTCACCACCTATATCCGCGTATCGAGAAGACCATTACTGTACGACTCAAATTTTCGACTCAGAATCTAACGTGAGCGCTTGTTTGTTTGTTTATTTGTAGTGGCCCTCTCTATAAAGGTAATCAATTACATTGTGAGGTTTTTAAGGAGCAAGTGTGATGCGATTTTCTGGTTAAGAGTTTTGAGTTTCCCGAACAGAAGTAATCCTAATTGAAAGATTTTTTTCTCTGGAATTTCCAGGTAAATTTTATTAGTGAAGTATTTCGTATGTGTGCATATGCTATCATGACTGAGCAGATATAGCATCGGTTTATGCCACCATGGAAGTCACATCCTCCTCCTTCTGATTATGCTACTGTTAACAGGAGGTGGGGGGAGGGAGAAGGATATTGACCCCCTGACCCCCCCAAGTATAAGACCGGTAATTCACTTTCAGATGAAACTCCTTTTATAAAGGTAAGTAAAATTCACACCCATACAGCGATCTGTTTTGCAAGTGGAAAAGCCAAAGTTTCCAGGATTAAAACCTATGTCACTTCCCTATGAGGCCGACTGACTCGTTTTCACTTAAAAATCTCTTATAAAGATTTCTAGCTACACAAAAGATTTGAATCTTTTATTTATTTATTTAACCAACTCTTCTTCGAATGTGTCCACTGTCAGAAGAACACGTTCGTTTATAGAGAGAATTTATTTGTCTTCTAGCAAATGTTGCTTTGACATCATCATAACCAGCAACAAACAATAGGTCTGTTTAGTGGGATTACGTTAAAAAATATAATAAAATAAAAAACTTTGGTTTCTTAATGGTATCGACAAGCTGTGTAGTAATTAAACGCTTCTATACAGATATTCTAAAGAAACACCAGAGAATAGGGGGAGTTTAGTGGGTAGTTCTAATGGAAGCAGCTCATGAATACATCATACATCCCCCTTACGGAGATGTAGCTATGCATTAAAGGAAAGGGCCACTACCTAGACCGGTTTCGACCTTAATTGAATGTTCAAGTACAGATCAAACTCCAAAAATTCAGCATTGTTCCCCTCAGTAATAGACTCACCCTGCCACTGAGAAGAACTCTGAGACCCGGCTGGCTCTACAACGTGGTAGGCTCACCCACCACCGAGCAGAGATGCTCATATCTCATCTGAGGGGTAACAGCAACAGCCGTACCTCAGCTAACTTCACAGTCTACAGCATTGCCATTCATTCCCCCCTCCCCAGGGCCTGGGTGACAGCAACAGTCGAGCCTCAACTAAAACTTCATGGGCTACAGCATTGCCATTCATTACCCAAGCTTTCCACCGGTTTCGCCCCTTATTGAGGTATCATCAGTGGGAGCCAGACGCATAGATGCCAAGGTTGAAGTAATGCAGGGCTTATAAATTTTACCTAAACAAGGTGCTTTGACCTTATTAAATAAAAATCTCAGGATGAGAGAAAGATGTAGAAAGTTTTTTTTTACCTTGGATATACTTTACGTTAAAGATACCAAGCAATTTTAAAAACTTGGTTTTAATCCTTTTTCCTAAGTAAGCGAACAGACAACTAAGTCAAGTTTGCGCCTGAACTATGTTCCACATATCTCCGTAAGTGGGTATGCTTTGCATTAGGGGAGATACTAAGGGAAAGTGATCAGAGTTACTCCACCTTTACCACGAGTTGCCTCAGATCTGAACATAGTTCAGGAACAAACTTGACTTACTTGACTGTGTGCTTATTTTGGGAAAATGGATTAAAACCAAGTTTATAAAATTGATTGGTATCTTTAACGTAAAGTATATCCAAGGTAAAAAAAAAAAACTTTCTACATATTTTATATATATATATATGTTTATTTTTTTTTAAATATTGATTGACTAAAAACCGAGAAAAATGAAAGCAAAGTTTAATAGCACGACTAGTTTAATCTTGTATCAGCCTTCTTCAGGTGCACATTACAAAAGAAATAACCAGAAAACATAGGGGAAAATAACTGTAAACAACACGGAAAGTTAGTGTATACCAGTGGCGGCCCGTACATAAGCACTGCGACACTGCAGCGCCCCCAAGGAAAAAATGAAAAACTTAAATTTTGTTTGTGTTTATAAATAATAACAATGCTTACAACATTATATAAATGCAATACAACATGTTAAAGGTTACAGCTTATGTTTCGACAGTGATTGAATAGTTAATAATTGGAATTGTTCGATTAACGCTTTAGATTACGAAACAAATGCACTGAGATCTAACGCAGTGTCGGAATTCGACCAATCGCAGCCAGTCTCGCCGATATTCGTTTGCGCTTGTGATTGCACGTTACAAGTCATCCGACACTGCTCGTTTGGACAGTGTATTGTATGCTTGCGCGCGTTATTTCTGTGAGATACGAAACTTTTATTATTGGTGTTTGTTCGTGGTGAGGGGGAAATATTTTTAATAAAGCAATTTTTAATACGTAAATTTATTTATTAATAAATTCGTTACTGATTAGGAAAAAAAAAGTTTTTTTTTTTACTATATGCAGATGGAAAAATAAGGCATTGCATGGAAAATACCTCCACAGCATAGAGGACAGCGCTGACAGCAACTTGACCTGGCAATGGTTGAAAAATGGAGCACTAAAAAAAGAAACAGAATCGGTAATTTTTGCAGCACAAGAACAGGCCATTAAAACCAACGTTATGAAAGCAAAAAAGCAAGCAAAAATAAAAAAAAATTCAAGAAGACAGTAAATGCAGATTGTGCAAAGAAAGAGAAGAAACGGTAGACCACATTATAAGTGGGTGCAGCAAAATCGCACAAATTGAGTACCGTCTTGGCTACGTTATACGTAGCCAAGATAATCCACTGGCATTTATGTAAAAAGAATGGGTTTGAAGTATCTAAAACTATTGGAAGCATAAAGTTCGCCAGAAAGTGGTTGAGAATGAAAAAGCTAAAATATTCTGGGATTTCAAAATCCAGACTGACAAAAGCTTGGAATGCAATAAACCCGATATTGCAGTGGTTGAAAAAAGTGAAAACAAGGGTGTTCAGTTTATAGAAATATCAGTACCAGGAGATAGTCGGATTGACGACAAAGAAACTGAAAAAATTACAAAGTATCGCGATTTGCAAGTCGAAGTTGAACGAATCTGGCAAAAGTAAACGAAAGTTGTTCCCATAATAATAACATATATATACTGTATATATATAGAAAGTATTTTACCTTGGGTATAATAAACGTTAAAGATACCATGCTATTTTAAACCTGGTTTTACTCCATTTCCCAAGTAAGCAAACAGACAAACAAGTCAAGTTTGTGCCTGCAAGTGTTGCAAGAAGTCTAGCTGATCCTACACGTAGTACAAGACCAAGGCAACTCATGGTAAAAACAGATTAAGCTCTGATCACTAATCTTAATATTTACCCTTAATGCAAAGCACAGCACATCTCCTTGAGGAGATGTATGATGCTTTGTTAAAGGCAAGGGGCCACTACCCAGACCAGTTTCGACCTTTATTGAGGTCTCATCAGTGGGAGCCAGGCTAGAAATACCAAGATTTTAGTAATACAGAGCTTATAAGTATTTTACCAGAACAAGTTACCATAAGGTGTTTTAACCTTATTAAATAAAAATCTCAGGATGAGAGATAGATGTAGAAAGTATTTTACCTTGGGTATAATAAATGTTAAAGATACCAAGCTATTTTAAACCTGGTTTTACTCCATTTCCCAAGTAAGCAAACAGACAAACAAGTCAAGTTTGCTCCTGCAAGTCTAGCTGATCCTACACGTAGTGCAAGAGCAAGGCAAATAAGTAAGCAAGTAAGCAAACAGACCTTGGTCTGTTTGCTTACTTGGGAAATGGAGTAAAACCAGATTTAAAATAGCTTGGTATCTTTAACACACATATGGAAATAAAGTGAATTGCTTATCTCTGTATCCATGTTTGTGTATTTTGATTGTTTATTTATTCGTGTTATCTCACTTCGCCGTTTGTTAAGTAGCGGCCAGAAGTTGGATAGCAGAGGGCAGTCATCCCTCTCAGTTTGTGATAGGAGATTAGTTTGTAGTCCTTTAGTGATAAAAACACAGGCCTACAAATCGATTCTTGTCTAATAGAGTTTGCGTTCGAATATCTTGCTGTAAGTTGGCTATGCTGGGTTGGGTTTTGTGTGTGTGTGTGTGTGTGTGTGTGTGTGTGTGTGTGTGTGTGTGTGTGTGTGTGTGTGTGTGTGTGTGTGTGTGTGTGTGTGTGTGTGTGTGTGTGTGTGTGTGTGTGTGTGTGTGTGTGTGTGTGTGTGTGTGTGTGTGTGTGTGTGTGTGTGTGTGTGTGTCACGGCGAAACTACCATAGCTTAGCTATACCAAAATGGTCTGGACTATTTAGATAGGAGAATTGAAAGTATCTTACATCCTGATAGAAGACACGAACGTTAAAATATTTGATAACCTACAGCACAGTTGAACATTAAACATAGAATAAAACATAAACGACCTGTCTAAATAGAAAACAATGCACAGGCTGGCACGTCTAAACAATGCTGTAATCACGGATATATGCTCATGCCCTCTATAGGTTTGCATCTCGTGTCTTCTATCAGGAACGTACGATACTTTTATCAATCCGCTAACACTTTTTATTATCCAAAGGGCGTAGACAGTATAGTCCTATCTAACTTTCAAAACAGTGTCCTAGGTTCGATTCCCCTAGCCGACGTGAGAAGCTTAAGGATCTTCCTCAGCCATAGCCAAGTCAGCCGGTCTTGGGGGTTGACAGCAGGGTTTTTTTCCCTCAGTTTATCTGGGAAACACACACGAATAGAGTCAGGAATACTTAAGCCAATCCCTCCAGCCATAGGTCTGAATTGTCAGTTATGCCGGTCCCGAGAGAGGATAAAAATAGGGGGGGGGGTTAAGGTGGTGCAGTACCTCCCCTTAAAAGGGACTCACAGCCGTTGAATCATCATACGAAATGAAATGAATATCCAAAAAAAAAAAAAAAAGAAGAAGCATTCAGTACTTTCTTTTAGCCTTAACTTTTTAGAAAGTAGCTCAGATCCCCCACCTTTTACCAACGCTAAAGTTGAGTGCATTCTCACAGCCTGCTAGATAAGAGTTCGTCATTTTAACTAGCATTTCTTTGATATACTTGCGTGTGTTCTACAGTGTTTTCTTAAGTTGCTTTGTTAAAAACCCGAGTTTCTTTTTGAAGATGGAATCCTAATTATTTGCACCAAAGAACGGTAGGCCTAACAAAAAAAAAAAAAAGTCTCCAGTTGGCGATTAGTATCTCCTCCATAGCATTCTTTCTTTATAGACTAGGCTTTATCATCATCATCTTGGAGTTACTTGGACTACAAATATATAAATAGGCATACAAATAAATGATTGTTTATTTATGAGTTACGTAAGCTTCTTTATTTATTTACAATAATATGATTGGATACTTGAATTACTACATGGCAGTTAAACCAATCACACTCAATAATGCTAGTCTGTGTAATATTGTATTGTAGTCAATATCTTCCTTCATGCTTGACCGCATGAAGGAAGACTTGATTTCGAGTCTAGTCGGCGAATAGAGGAAATTTTTCTAAGCCTTTTTTCGACCGGTTCCCGAGTTAGTAGATCTCTGGCACGGGTAAGCAGGTTTTTCCTCCCGGAAACTCGGGTTTTTCGTCCTGTAAACTCAAGAAAATCGACCATAGAACCCACATTATTTCAGACATTAGATATGAGTGTTAGGGTCCACGAGACGGCGACACTTGTTGAGCCATCACTCTTCACTGTGTGGCGCTTAATTAGTGATAGCCTTGGGCCATCTATCTCTGATTGGTACCAGTGGAGATTGAACTGCCCACTCAGTCTCCAAAAGTTAGATAGGGCTAAAAACGGCCTCGCTTACTCCCTATATAAACGGGAATAAGAAAAGGCGTTAGCTGATTTTTTTTGCCTGATCGATAAAATTATACAGTTTGGTATAATTCAAAATTACTTAAAAATGAAATATATTCTTCTTGTTTTTGTTTCATGAAAGAATATTGTTTATTATCGATAAAATTATACAGTTTGGCATAATTCAAAATTACTTAAAAATAAAATCCGTTATCATAACCCCAATAATGTTCTAAAATAAAAACTATAACAAATGTTATGTTTTTAATTGTAATGTCCAAATATTTAAAGAGACGCAGTAAACACGATAAATACTACGAACACTCTACTACTGGCGCAAACTGCATATAAACAACAATGGAACTGCGCGAGACAGTGCCGCATTACACTAATAGCTCGCATCTCACTATGACGAGCACATGCTTGCGCGTGTAGCAAATACTAGCAAAGTGCTACAAGATGGATTTTCATTATTTTTTATACAAAATAAGAGAATTGTATAGGATTATTGACCAATAAAATTAAATATTACAAGCAAATATAAATAAATTAATAATTATATTTATATATCGAGAAAAATTAGGGGTGCTGCAGTTTCGTAGTGCCTATGCACGAGCCGCCCCTGATATTGAGTAAAATTTATATTAAAAATTAAACTCTGTTGTGATTACATTATTACGGGATTTTCTAATTTTAGATAAACAATCTTCTTGAAATTTTATAATTTGTTGTAGTAATATTCTTGTTTTTTAGACTCTCTCCATTCGCTGCTGGATATAGGCCTTTGCCTTAACTTTCCAGTTCTGTCTGTTTTCAGTCAATGTCCACGATCTCATGTCAACTCTTTGTAGATCACCTCTCCATCTTGTTCTTTGGCGATCTTTCTTTCTCTGTTAATATATTAGTAGTAATATAGTATACATAAAATAAATAATTAAATGTTATGGTTTAATTCCAGGAATCTTCCTTCCATCGGTTTCAAACTATGCACTAGGATTAGTTTCATGTTTGGTCGCTAGAGCAGGGATACGAGACTATACAAAAAATTCAAAATAAAAATGATAAACTACTAAAATAGTCTAATAGGACATCCGCCACTTTTGTTAAAAACTCCGAGCATTTTGTTTGTAGCATCATACAGGCGCATTAATCGAATATAATAACCTATGGGAAAATGTATAATTCGTTTCTCAAATTTCTTTTTTGACCTTAAATTTTTTTTTTTTTTTATAAAAGAATTAGGGTATGTCTCAGGGTCTAGTTAAAGAAAAACCATGAAGCTGAAATACGATAAAATATATTCAGAATATAAATTTATTATTCTGCTTCTTAACAAAGAATTGAGCTAACGTAGTTTGGCGGCCATTTTGTTTCTTTTTTTCATACAACCGACGGTATGGCCCTATTGCCTCTTTTACTCTTCTGCAAATTTTACTGCTTCTCTCTTCATCAAGGTCAGCCTCTAAGTATTTCTGCTTAAAAACTTCGGTTGTACGAAAAACATTTTCAAATTGTTTCTGTAAAATATCTTTTGGCTTGTCAGTGATTACATTTTCTTCACATTCTAAGAATTAATTATCTTAGATTCATTTGAAAAGCCTCTAAAATCATTTGCACAATGTGGAAGAATGTACTTCCAAACGACTCGCATATTGTTAGCAGTAATTTCATTCGACTTTGCGACTTTATAACCACACTGAGATTTCTCTGATTTGGGCGGAAAAGTCTTAGAAGGCATTCGCTTCCAAAAAAAAAAAAAAAAAAGGCCAGTTTCATTGACATTAAGCATTTGTTGGTCACAATAGCTTCAAAATCTCTGGATAATTTGTGGCCAACTCCTTATCTACACTTGCAGCTTCGCCTGTGATTAGAATATTATGTAGGCTATTGCTCTTTTTGAAACGCTCAACCCACCAGCACTAGCATGGAATTCTTCTTCTTTTTCCACCATTGATAGCCCTTTCTTTCAAGGCTGCAAAGAGTCTTAATGCTTTTGATTTAATATGGTCAGAGTTCAGCGGGATCCGTTTTTGGTTACAATCTTCGATCCATGTAGAAAGAAGTCTCTCTAATTCAATCATTATAATACTTTGATTTCAAGTGCATGCATGATGAACTGAAGCAGTCTTATTTTTCACTTTCTCGTCCTATCTTTGCTCTGTTCTCGCCTTGTTCAATTTTCTTTATTATTTCAAGTTTTTCTTTCAACGAGATTCTCTTCAAACTATTTTCACACTTCCCCTTTTTTGCTCACTAATTCTTTTACTCATGATGAAAGGTTGGGAAAATATTGCAAATAAAAAAAAATAAGGAAAACAATTGCAAATATACGAGACGTGATCATCAAAATGTTATGTAATTAGCAGACGACAAATTTTGGCGGTAAATTTGGAGCATAGCGTATATGGAAATAATGTAGTATTGTCGTGACGTGTTCTCTTGACGTTCGAATCCGCCATCTTGCTAAAAGTCACTTTCTTAAAATAAAGGAAAACTAATTTCAAATTAATCACAGATCTAAGGGTAGAGAAATTTCTATTATACTGCGCCACTCTATCCTTAGATAAGTCTATATGAATTAGTAGGATTAATTCAAAATTAGTTAGCAGTCTTTTCACTCATTCAGGCCGATGGTATTTATTTTCTTTCCTTCTGGGATTCCCGCTAGATTCGAGTTTTTGTGAACGGTGCAGTAAAAAGAAATTCAGGCAAACACAATATTTAAATTAACAAACAAAACATTTAATATATGGTTATATAACAATTACATAAATTCCACTTCTAAATATGACCAACCAGTCAAGTTAGCATATCAAGTCAAGTCATTCATATTAATCCAATCTTCCAAACTTTCACATACAAATTCACAGTTTCAGAATCACAAAATTCCTATACCCAACTTATTACAATAGAAATTCTTAATTAATCAGTTTCCATGTATCTCTCAACTACACTCTACGATTGACTCATAACAGGCACTAACCACGGCAGATATCATTTCAATGTCTATATTTTCAACTCTCAGCCTCGATGGTATGCTACAGTTAATGTTAGAAACAGCGCAACGGAACTAATACTTAAATCTTCATATACTCAAATAAACTAATATGACTGTCCTTACCAGAAATAATCTTCAGTACTTCCAATATTTTGTGAGCACACTTTCAAATTGTATTTATCACACTTGCGAGACACCAAATAACTAAAACATTACTAGTCGCGCTTCAAAAACTTCAGATAACAACTATAAGGTACATTAATTATTCTTATTTTTCATTCATCAACTAGTTTAACTCCGTACAATTCCTTTTTTCGTAGTATAGAAATAAGTCGTAATTGTAGACTGACTGGATTTATTCAGAATTCTTCGTTGAATGTCCAGTTCTCTAATTATCCGATTACGGCAATAATTTCCTTTTATTACTACGGCTGATTCTGCTTTCAGCCAACTATAAGATTCACTTATAAAAAAAATATCTACTCAACTCCTATCCTTAGGAATCTTTTAATTACTTCTCTTTTTTTAGTTTTCTTCCTTGCTACCTTATAGTTCCAAAGTTCCGTTCCGACTCCCCTTTACTACTACTCTATTTTTTCTTCTCCTCTACAAACGCTCCCCTCACACGCGCTCGTTTATTTCCACGCGTCTCTATGACAACCGATAGACGTAAACATTCTCGCGAATGTTACATTAGGTTATATAACTACATTCAGTTATTACATAACGTTAACTTTCATGAAAAGAATAAATAGAATATTTGCATTCCAATAAATGCGTAGTTAAATTACAAATATAAGTTCTTACAATATTGACAAAACAATAAACAAAACAGCTTAATAATATTTAATACAGAATCTATTTACCATTAAAACATTTCTTTGATTAAGCAATTAAATATTTGACATAATTAAGGTAGTTATATGATATTAATTTATAATATATGTTATTTACATCAAATAATATTTACAAATATAGTTCTTGTGACGGAAAGTCATGTTGGATTCTGAATCAAACAACATTTATTCTATTTTCTACATAATTAGAATCCAACAGTATGCCATTAAAAAATAACTTTGTAAAATGTTTTAAATAGGTAACTAAATTATTTCATCTTGGTGAGTGATTTATTTATTTAAAATAGTTAGCTATAAAAATGTATAGATAGAATTTTTTTAAAATCTGTAACATTTATTTTTAAGATGTATATAGGCGCACTAATCGAATTTGGGTATAGAAAAAAAAATGACGCACTAATCGGGGGCGCATTAATCGAGGGATTGCTGTAACTCAATACACAAACAGAAGTCTGGTCCAACCAAGCGCAGTCCTCTTTCGCCAGTTTTAGCAAATATTTATAAGGAAACATTTGAATAAAGATCCAAAACAGAATACCGTTATAAACCAAAATTATGCAAAAGGTAGTACATTGATCATATTCTTAGTATGGAACCATAGACTACCTTTACTTTTGAATTTCTATGAGAACCTCAATTACTAACATAAAATTTACCGACTAGTTAGAATGTAAGGTTCACTACCATTTCTGGATCTTCGGCTAACCAAGGAATATGAACCTACACGTTCTGTCAGATATCTTCACATCATTACAGACCTCAAAAATTGGGCATTATTTCAACCCTACCATAAAGACTCCACTTCCTCATTACCGAAAAGGTAAAGGTGGAACTAGCTAAAGAACGCCAGTATTTGAAAAACACTTTTCTACAAAATGGCTACAATACGGATAGATAGAAAAATCGATCGAGTAACGCATTGAAGAACATATTCGAGATATTGAATAAGGAAGGATGAGGCTTCAACTTTGTCATCACATATGCTCTCTTCAGCGGACCAACAGGACTCTTCGACAATGAGACATCAAGTTTTATGGGATAAATCGGGACTATTACACTGTTACTATGACATAACCGATAGGAGAATTTGGGAACCCTTAGAAATAGCAGTGGATACAAAATATCTAAATATAAATTCAATAATCAACTTGTTGGAATTCATTTTAGTCATCGTTATCAAAACTCGTGTACGTGAATGTATAAAAATACACAATTAGAAATATTTTTAAAATCATCAAACTCTTGTATAATTACATAGTGGGTGTCACCTTAATTTTTACCGTTTCTCTACTCTCTCTCACGCTTACAACTGAAGAAATCCTAGGCAATTAGAATGGAAGAGTGTGTCTTCTAGTATATACTTTATGCTTCTTTCACGAACCTCCTTTGCTTTTACAAACCCCTCAGCATACTGTCGATGTATTTTTGACTACGACTATATCTCTCTGCTTGGTAGTGTTTCCATAAATGTTAAAAAACGGACATGGGTGTTTTAGATCATTCTTGTAATTATCACATAAAACTTCTTGTAAAAGACAAGAATCGAATTCGGGTATATTCCAAACAAAGAGGACATCTCATTAAGGTTTTAACTGCGCTACAGAGGCAATGAAATCGTCTGCTGCTCTAAAGACCAAGCATAGTAATTTTCCAGAGCACTTGACATCACCAAGAAGCTTCGAAGTACTGTAGTTTCATGCTTTACAATGAAATGAGAATCAACTGCCGTTCAGTGGTCCACAAACTTTCATGTCACAGTGGGATGTGACACATGTCCTGTTGATAACAAAGACTCTATCTTCTTGGCCAACTAGCCTCTTGTGTTCAGTATGATATTTAAGTTAGCAATGCTCAGACTTTATTGTTAACGACATTTCTCTTGCAGCCTAGTATACTTTTGTGGCAGTACTGAATTTGTCATTATCTTCGTCGCATCCCCTTCTACACAGAGTTCGTAAGACAATCACTCATATTCATACCGGGATTCGAATCCACAGCCCGTAGGCTTGAGAGAAAGACACAAACCACTCGGCCAACTATGCCAGTGTCTTTTTCTATGGAAAAACATTTATTATGCCGTTTAATAACAGAGGTGGCAGGATTATATATATATATATATATATATATATATATATATATATATATATATATATAATCAGCTAACGCCTTTTTATTCCAGTATATAGGGAGTAGGTGAGGCCATTTAGTCCCTATCTAACTTTTGGAGACTGAGTGGGCAGTTCAGACTCCACTGGTACCCAATCAGAGATAGCTGGCCCAAGGCTACCACTATTTTACAGGAACTCAGTGAAGAGAGACAGCTGAACAAGTGCCGCCATCTCGTGGTCCCTAACCCCAACACTCGTATTTAATGTCTGAAATAATGTGGGTTCTATGGGCGATTTTCTTGAGCTTATGGGAGGAAAAATCGGAGTTTCCGGGAGAAAAACCCGCTTGCCCGTGCCAGAGATCGACTAGCTCAGGAACTGTCAAAAAAAGGCTTAGAAAAAAAAAAAAAAAATATATATATATATATATATATATATATATATATATATATATATATATATATATATATATATATATATCAGAGACGGCTCGTGCATAGGCACTAGAGCACCCCCAATTTTTCTTGATATATAAATATAAAAAAATCAACTAAAGCCTTTTATTCCTTAATAGGAGAAGATGAGGCCTTTATACCCTATCCAGCTTTTGGAGACTGAGTGGGCAGTTCAATCTCCACCGGTAGCCAATCAGAGATAGTTGGCCCATGTCAATCACCAATTATAGCAGCCACCGATGAAGAGGCTGGCAAATAAGTGCTGCCATCTCTTGGTACCTAACCCTAACAAGATATGTCGCTGTCTGAAATAATGTGGGTACTACGGTCGATTTTCTTGAGTTTACGGGATGAAAAACCGAAGTTTCTGGGAGGAACACCTGCTTGCATGTGCTAGAGATCGACTAACTCGGAAACTGGTCCAAGATAGGCTTAGAAAAAGTTCCTCCAGTCAGCGACTAGACTAGAACCTAGGGTCTAACTTCAAGCCGCCAAGTGCAGAGGACGCAATCGCCACTTCCACTGAGCTACACAGGCCTTTGATATATAAATATATTTATTAATTTATTTATATCTGCTTGTAATATTTAATTTTATCATGAAATCCTATACAATTCTCTCATTTCGTATAAAAAATAATAAAACTCCATCTTGTAGTACTTAGGAGGGCGAGGGACGCTAGCAGCACTGTGTTTACCATAGTGGCATATTGCTACGACACAAGAATGTGCACATCATAGTGAGATGCGAGCGATTAGCGTAATGCAGCACTGTCCGTCGCGCAGTTCCACTGTTGTTTATATGCAGTTTGCACCAGTAGTAGAGTGTTCGTAGTGCTTATCGTGTTTACTCCGTCTCGTTAAATATTTGGACATTACAATTAAAGACATAACATTTGTTATAGTTTTTATTTTGGAATATTATTGGGGTTATTGACAATTATGACCATAGAAATGCAACCTCAAGAAATAAATTCTGTGACAGTAGTGACTGTAAGTGAACTACAAAAACTTAAATTTTCACAGTTGACTCTCGCTGAGGAAGTTTCTATTAAAATAAGTGCCCATCCTTTACCCGCTATTCAAATATCTCTGCTAGGAATAAGCAATGATAAGAAGTACATTAGAAGTTTTTATACAGAGTGGTATAAAAAAAGGTTAAAAGCACGATTTCAACGGAGAAAAAAATTCATCAAGGAAAAAGTTATTGACCTTTTCGCTCGAAACAAAACAAGAAGAATGGATTTTATTTTTAAGTAATTTTGAATTATTATTATTATTATTATTATTATTATTATTATTATTATTATTATTATTCGTGACACCTCCAAGGACACCTACAACTGTCTCAACCACTACACCGAACCTCTACTACGAGTCCTCTCCATCAATGCCATCTGCCACCCACTGGCACCACTACCACAACTAGTATTTTTTGTCTGTAAATTGCGTGTGTTCCGAAGAGCCGATTTGTCTGTATGCGGGATGAAAAACCCGAGTTTCCGGGAGAAAAAACCCTGCTACCTCCGTATGAGATCGGCTAACTCACCTTCGATTGAAATCGTCCAGATAAAGATAATTATACTAAACTATATAATTTTATCGATAATAAACAATATTTTTCCATGAAACAAAACAAGAAGAATATATTTTATTTGTAAGTAATTTTGAATTATACCAAACTGTATAATTTTATCGATAATAAACGATATTTTTTCATTTTATCCAAACACGTGTATACACCGAACTTATAGTGTGTATGTATATTTCGAAAGTTGCAGCATTCATTCCCACGATTTCAAGCCACACACACACACACACATATATATATATATATAATGTGTGTGTGTGTGTGTGTGTGTGTGTGTTAAAGTTACCAAGCAATATACATATATGATACACACACACACACTTGGTAATAGTTATCTTTGAGAGTTCGTTTTGAATGATACGATACGTCAATCGACATCCTGTTTTTTTAACTGTCTTGGTTATTTTAGTTGTCTTTTCCCGTATGGGTGAAAGAGGTCACAGATATGCTTATAACACGCAGGCGGAAATGATCCAATACAAGTTTTCGAAGATAGCTAAGTTAATATTACACTCGGCGGGAACCCATCATTGATGGCACGTGTACTATTGTTGACTGGTCGGTGTTTAATGTTGCAACTGCTAAGGAATATATTAAACCGCACAGTATAGAAATGCGAAAGCATGACGTTCATATAAGTGTATCAGAGGTATTCATTACATACTAATTGTTCATATTTATAGGTAATCATACTTCCCTTTTTAATTTATGCAATGTAATATTTAGTATTATATATGGTGTATCTTGGAACAAGATATTTATTATAAGAAATATATTTATGATCTTTTATTAATAAACTGGTAAGCACTCGTACGTTTCTGGTTGGCCAACTGTGCTGAGTGACAGCTGAAATTGCGAAAAAAATATAATGTAAATAAAAACTATAATATAGAGAAAGCACTGAAGGATGTACCATATAACCCACGAATGCGCTAATAATGTTCATGTATTTAGAAAAGTATTGCAGAAATGAGCGATAATATACTATAAGTGTGGAGAAAATGAAGTACACACGCGCGTTGCATTTATCGTTCTTTACAGTCATGAGTGTAATCTAAACAATCACTCAAAGTACATTTTGCCTGAAAGGCATGCGGTAAGTGGGGTAGACAACCTCATAATTAATGTCAAAGCACATTAATGTTTTGTTTATTAAAAGGCATAAACATTTTAAATTAAGAAAATATAGTTTTATGAGTTAGGGTGAATATTGCATGTGACTGGCTAACACATCTTCAGTTGAGATGCTCTTATAAAACTTCATTGCATTCTAGATGGGGTTCAATTCCGGGTTTTCCTACATAAGCGCAAACAAAGCATTGACAACAGTGCTATAGAGGGAGGTGCTGTTATCAAGATTTTCTCTTGATATAATTATGTCCTAAAACTGTTGATTGAATTTGTAAATCCAAGAAATATGATCATTTGGAAATATGTGAACTACACTAGCTAACAAAAGCATAGTAGAAATTAATCTCTTCTCATTGGCTTGCTCCTCTTTTTAATCTAGGATTACTACCAAGATGATCATAACTAACCATTCTTATCATTCTCACTTAATGTAGAACATTCTATCTATTAATTATCTTCAGTTGTCGTGCCAAGCTTTTTTCAATTTATCGTTTGTCATTCTTTTTTGATTACTAATTATACGTTGTTTTTTATATGTATATATATATATACCACCTTTACCATGAGTTGCCCCAGTCCTGAAAGTACTTTAACTGCAAACTTTGTTTGCTAACACTTGGATGGATAAAGGATAAAACTCTGTAAACCTCTCTTCCGTGTTGCAGATGCTTAGTGAGTTGACTGGACATCTAGTCTTTTTTTTTTTTTTTTTTTTTACTATCCCTGCAATATCTTTTAAGTGCCCAAGTCATTTCAGAGTCCAAAACGAATAGTCTTTCAATCAGTCTTTTAATCTTATGACTGTAAGGGATAGGATTTGCTTTGCTTCTCATCCTTTTTTCCTTTCTTTTTTTTTTTTTTTTTTTTGTTAATTCTCAGGTAAATATTTGGTATTTTGAAATAAGTGTTTCATGATGAGATAAATATTGAAACGCTGTTATTCTGCATTTACAATAATTGATAGAAAACTGAATGCATTGGTTAGGTTTATCAGCTTACTGTATTTTTTAAATGTTTTTGTTTTTACTTAGAAAAAATGTATTTTATACTTCAAAACTATATCACCAAGATGTAGTTGACTGTTTAACATATTCCAGTTAAGTCCTGCCACAAACTTGATTATAAATTAAGTAAACTGTGAAGAAGCCACAGTGATTCTATTAAAACTCTACCATCTTCAGGGGTAATTAGACGTGTTAGTGTATATGGATGTGAATGACAAACATTTCACAAGACCCATGTGCTGAGACTTTACATTAGCATGTATTAAAGATGGAGAATTTTAAAATATATGACCTGTTATAAAATCATATGATTTATTATTATAATTACATCACACCTGTAAGGAGTCCCAGGACTCATCATGGGTGGGCACACTGTTCCACTATAACTCACTGATGCCCTTAATTCTCCTACTACAGGACATTACTACCATCAACACACAGCATCATCTACTGTCCACCATCACTAGTGAATATGTTGTCTGTAAATTGTGTGTGTTCTCATGGCAGCTTTATCTATATGCATTTATTAAAAAAAAAAAAAAATCAGATGCAACAACTGTTTTTGTTTATTATTATAGCAATCCACCTTGATAAACTATGTTACATTTGGGCTGGGGTTCTCACCAGAGACAAAATATGGTTTTATGTTATTAAGGATTCAAAGAAGTGCCTAGTATAAATATGTGTGTCATGTTATGTATACTAAGCATCACAGCATTTCATTATTATTAACATCCGACATCCATGGAGTCAGAAGACTCATTATGGGAGGTTTACAGTCCCTTATGGGGGGGGGGAGGATCGTTGAATTATGCCTTAAACCTGTTCACAGTTTCCACAATCACCATGCTTTTAGGCAATGCATTTCACTTGCCAAACTAGCTTCTCACTTTCCTGCTCATATTCTCTTGCACTTGTTCGGCCCCTCTCTTCCTCTACTCTGTGAAAAACCTACTCCACATTAATCTGGTAACAACCTCTCACCAGCTTGTCTCAATCGTATCCCCACCCTTCCTTCCTTCTATTCACAAGACTTCAAGTTGCATTCCCTCAGTGTCTTCTTGTATAGACTTGATGCTGACTTAGTTCACTAAGTCAGCATTAAGTCCCTTTTCTGGACCATCTCTAGTACATTGTCAGCCTCTTGAAAACCAGGTGACCAACTCTGTGCATAGTAGTCCATATGGGGCTTGATAAAAGCCTTATACAAGGGAACTATAATCTTTTTGCTTCTGCATGTCAGTGTCTCTCATTATTGCCATAATCCATTGTGATGCTCTTACAATTTTGGCAATGTGACCCCTAAACTTGAAGTCTCTGTTGACCATCACTTCGAAATCTCTCATCTCTTCCATTTTGTTCACCGTTTCTCCGTAAATTGTAAACTCTGCATCCCAACCTTGTCTACCAAATTTCAAGATTTTGTAACGTTAAACCGAAATCTCTACTCACTTGTCTACTTGCATATTCTGTTTGGATCCTCTTGCAAGGTCGCATCATCTGCTCTTCTTTTTCTCATAGTTCTTCCCAACTTTGCATCATCAACAAACAGCTGCATATCTCCGATTAAGCTGGTCCCAATATCATTAACATATAAGTAAAACAATAATGGCTCAAAAGCAGATCCCTGTGGCACTCCATTAGTGACCTTTTTGTAGGATATTGCTCCTCCATGCACAATCTGCTGATACCTGTCTCACAGCCAGTCAGTTATGCAATATATTAGTCTGTTATCCAATGCCATCAGTTTCAGTTAATTTGATTTTTTGTTTTTTAGGGGAGATTTTGATTTGTAAAGGGTCTCCACACTTGACACGTAATCTGAAGTGAAACAAATTAATGAATTGAACCTCCTAACAGTGAGGCTCAACTCTCCCATGGTGATCCTGTAGCAGTAATAAAATAGCAGCTCTTAAGTTCCAGTATGTACCCAACTTTGACCATATCCATGTTTTATCCCTTTGTCTTCTCCACTGTCTTATATGATGAGTCTTAAACATTCCTGTGAATTCTTACTGGAACTTAAGAGCTGCTATTTTATTACTGCTACAGGATCACCATGGGAGAGTTGAGCCTCACCGTTAGGAGGTTCAGTATAGGTGTTACAAAGTCATCGCAGTACACCTTAAAATCATTTACTGTCTGCATGCTTTAGTAATATAATCCAGGTAATATATCCTGTCCAGAAGTGAGAGGGAGGGAATACTACTAAAAATATCTGATAATGAGTTCAGTTAGAGTACAAACTCATAAAAGCAATAGTAATAATGTGTTATGTAGCAATGAGTTTGAGGTCATTTGGTGCAAAGTTGTGGCTAAACAGTGTGAAATATAAAGTGAGGATTGTTATAGACCTGGTAGTTCAGTTGCTGGAGATAGTGAAATGCATGCTAAATTAACTCTAATGGGCATAAAACAAGTAATTGTTATGAAACAATTACTTGTTTTATGCAATCGCAAAACAAGTATTGTTATATGATTGAACATATCAAAATATTGATTATTCAGTATTCGACCAGAAATGCTGAAGTATGGTGGTATAAAAGTCTTACAGTGGCTGCGCTGCATAGAAGGCCTGGATAGAGGGATTAATTCCTGATGATTGGAGTAGAGCTCTCATAGTACCCATATATAAAAAGGGAATAAAAGTGAATGTGAGAATTACAAAGGTATTTCCCTATTGAGTGTTTCAGGCAAGATTTATGCAAGTATACTTGAGAAACGGTTGCGAAGAATTGTGGAAGAAAAGCTTGGTGAAGAACAAGCTGGATTCAGGCCAGATAGAGGCTTTCAGGATCAGATCTTCACTTTACGACAAATAGTTGAGAAAGCATGGGAATATAACAATGATCTGTATTTAAGTTTTGTCTATCTGGAAAAGGCATATGACAAGGTGCCAAGAGAGAAGCTATTCAATACGCTACAGTTATATGGCGTCAGTGGGGCATTATATCAAGCAATACTTAGTCTTTATTTGAGTTGCAAGTCAGCAGTTAGAATTGAAAGAAGTACAGAAAGATGGTTTAATGTTAAATCTGATGTCAGACAAGGATGTACATTATCCCCTCTCTTATTCGTTATCTATATGGATCACATTATGAAGGAAAGTGGTATTAAACATGATATCAGAATTGGAGATGTTAATGTCAGCTCTTTACTTTATGCAGATGATGTTATACTTCTAAATAAATCCACTACAAGTTTGCAAGATTCTCTGACTAAATCGAATAACTGTTGTAAGAGATATGGTATGAAGGTCAGCATTAAAAATACAAAGACAATGAAAATAGGTAGAACCAGTGGAACAAGTAAAACATTTCAGCTACTTAGGCACGATTTTTAGTGAAGATGGTAAATTGAATATGTAAATAGACAACAGAATCAACAAAGCTGGTATGGTAGGAAGTCAATTGAATAAATTCATATGAAATAAGAGAGAAATTAGTCGGAACACTAAGTTAGCTGTATACAAGACAGTGTTCAAACCAGTTTTAACTTATGGATCTGAGAGCTGGATCAGAAGTAAAACACTCGACCAAAGACTGGAGACCACAGATATGAGAGTCTTGAGAAAGATTATAAGCGTGGACAGATGGCATCAATGGCAATATCATATTAAAAACGAGGATATTAGGAAAGAACTTGACATTGTCAGCATCCAGGAATGCTTTAGCAGAGCTAATCTCAGGTTTTATGGTCACTTAAACAGAATGGGCAAGGAAAGATTAGCAAAACAAGTGTTCTCTGCCAGGTTGGCAGGAAAATGATCCAGTGGAAGACCAAGATATAGGTGGATTGATACGGTACAAAGTGCCTTAGACGATAGAAGTATAAGATCTGATAATGGTGGAGTCTTGACAAGTAACAGACTGATTTGGAGGAAAATTGTAGATAAGAAGTTAGTAATGATGTAAATTTTTCATGTAGTACTATCATATCCTGTACACCCCTTGAGGGTACATGTCAGGAATTTGATGATGAAATATTGATTAAGTAGCAAAGAAAACTCATGATAAGAAAGAACTCTAAGTCGATTATATCAGGAATTGGATAAGATGTAAATGTAACTGTTTTTTGCTACCAGTTGGTGACAGTGATCATACTGTACTGACCTGGAAAGTGGCTAAGTATATGGATATTCCAGTTAGGATAGAATACATGATGAACTACAAAACTGAAAATTATGACAACTTGTATAATACCATGTTTTGTTCCTTGCTATCAGCTACATAATGGGAAGCTTTGAAAAAAAGCTTAAATAATGCAATATTTGAATATGTCCCTAGAGTTTAAAAAATGAATAGAGTGAGAAGAAGCGAATGATATGGAAGAATAAAGTGATAATAAGGTCTCATCCTTATTCTCACCCTTGGAGTATAAAAAGAAATTGACTGTGCAGGCTAAAAGCAGCCTAAAAGAATTTTGTCACTGCAAGTAAAAGAATGAATGAGTGGAAGAATAATTTTACTCAATGTAAACAATATGCTTGTGTCAGATGCAGATGTGATTGTTCAAATAATGAGTGCTCACTTTACTAAGGGCTCTCAATTTGTTGTGGAAGTTTTACCACTTGGTTACAGTTTATATTATATTTGAAATTTGTTTTACTCCTATACTCAGATGTAAGCATAAGCATGAAATAACTTTGATTTCTCTCCTTGTGTATAGAGGCTGTTGACATTACGTCAGTTGCCTTAGTATTCCACAGTGCAAAAACATTATGAGAAAGGTCACTACATAGACTGATTTCAATCATTATTGAGGTCTCATTAGCAGAAGCCAGACTAACCCAAGAAGATACCAGGGTTAAATCAACACAGAAGTCATATATTTTCCCATATACTAGTCGAAAAAAGGTGTATCACCTTATTATTAAATAGTCTGGATGAGAAATTATTGAGAAAAGTTTTTCTTCTTGGTTACAATATATTATTATTATTAAACAAGACCTCATGGAGTCAAAGACTCATCTAGGAGGTCCGTTTATCTCACACACATCTCATCATACCATGTCTTAAACACATTCAAACTCCTTGCAGACACCACGCTCTCAGCCAAGGCATTCCAATCACTCACAACTCTGCACGAAAAAAACCTGCCTCTCACTCCCCTACTCATACCCACTTTATACAGTTTCCAGGGATGACCTCTGGTTCTCCCCTGATCTCCCACTATTCTCTGTAGAACTTCTCCACCATTGATCCTATAACAACCCCTTACCAACTTGTAGGTCTCCATCATATCTCCCCTCTTCCTTCTCTCCACTAGACTCTGAAAATTACATCTTTTCAATCTTTCCTCATACTCGACATTCCAGAAGTCAGAAACTACCTTAGTCAGTCACCTTTGGACCCTTTCCAACATCTCTTCATCCTTCTGAAAACCAGGTGACCAAATCTGGGCACAATAGTCCATGTGTGGCCTAATCAAAGCCTTATACAACGGAACAAGAATCTCTCTACTTCTACAAGTCGGTGTCCTCTGCATCATTCCCAGAAGCCTTTGTGTTGTCTTCACAATTTTGGCGATGTGTCCCCTAAATTTTAGATCCTTATCCACTATCACCCCCAGATCTCTTATTTCTTCTACTTCCAACAATATATTCTCACCAAGCATAAATTCTGCATCCCATCTTTGTTTTCCAAATTTTAAAACCTTACATTTTGCAACATTGAAACATATTTACATATTTTATTGAAACATATATAAAAATATATTATACTTGACTGATTTAATCTTCTTGGGTCTTGCTCCAACTGATGAGACCTCAATAAATGTCAAAACCAGTCTAGGTAGCAACCCTTCCCATAATGATTTTGCATTTTGAGATATTAAAGCAATTGATATGAAGCTGGCAGCATCTGTAGACAAGTCATGAAGTTACTCCACACTTATTCATATATATGCTATGAAATTGTATATTTATACTTCTTTATATTATACTACTTGTATTACTACTATTATTACTACTTGTAATAGTATTACTACTTGCACTACTAATTATAGTATACTTTATACTATATATATTTATACTATAGATATGTAGGCACTGCAGCAGGGTCATTCCAAATGACCTGGGGACATCCTGTCATAATTAAGTGGCAGTGAACGTTAAGAGTAGGTATGATGGCAGGTGCGAGTGATGTGTGGCCTCCCTCAATCAGTCCTTAACTCCTTGGAGGTATCTGATGATGATAATAATATTAACATGAAAGCGTATTTTTTATTTAATTAATAAAAATTAATTAAATTTTTATTTAATTAATTTTTATATGCATGCAGTGTCCATGCATGGTTTGATCACTGTCTGTTCAGTGGTGTAATACCACTAAAAGTGTGTTACTTCATCATAGAATATTGATAAATGTGTCAAATTTCAGTGATAGATAGTCCATTTACAATGTGGCAAATCTTGTCATATATATATATATATATATATATATATGATATAATAGAAAGTACCTATTGAAGAGGAGGATTGCATTTTGGAGTTATCAGCATCACTTTCACTTTTGGTAATTATCTAGACCAAAGATCAGCAACCTTTTCAGACTTGCAGGCCACATTTAACTTTTATTTTTAATAATCAGGCCACAAGTGTTTAATTAAGAGAAAATAGTGAGTGAAAAAAATACTTACGTTATCAGTTTTTATTATATCAATCTTAAAAAACACAGAAATATTTAAAGTACGAGATATGAAACAAGCATTAAAATGAAACACAATGAAAAATTATTATCACGTAAAAACAAAGTAATATAGTGTATCCATCACAATATGTATGTATATCTGCCTGTTTAATGCGACTTTTGTGATTGTTTTCCCTTAGCCAGATTATCTATATCCACTTTATAACCTGAGGTGCAAATTCGAATCGAAACATGCAAATGTTCATCAGTCAGTCGAGAAGAAAATTTATTTTTTCTAAAACTAGTGGCAGAAAATGCTTATTCAAATGTATGTGCTTCCAAATGCAACTATCATTTTCTTTGCGAAACTGATTAATTCTTCAAATTTTTTTGGAAAGCATCGATAATATGTTTGGATATTTTCTAATGAAAACACGTTCTTTAATGTTTCATTGTGTTGTAATTTCAAAACGTTCGTCTCCAGTTTGTTTGGTACATCATCAATGTCGACGTTAAAAGTGTTCAAACATAATTGCATTTTGATGCTATTTTTATGAAAATCCACTAATCTTGTTGAAACGACATCCTGGCAGGAATAGAGATGGAAGGGTATGATATGTTTTGTGAGGATAGAAGGGGTAAAAAAAGGGAGGGGAGTGCTATTGATGATAGAGAAAGAGTTTCCATTCAATTGAGGCAGTATGGTGTGAGATAGAGTGAAAGGAATAAATACTTCGTTGGATGTTGTTAGAGACCAGGTAATGTGGATGGTAATGACTATGAAATGCATAATCAATTAGCCAAGCAAATAAGAAAAGAATGATCATTATGGGAGATTTTAATTTAAGGCAATTATTAAAATTAATTATAGACTATAATGATGAGATAGCAACTGGAAGTAAAGAAAATGAGTTTTTGAGGGATAACTACCTCAGACAGTATGTAACAGAGGGCACACAAGGATTGAGGGTCCTGGATTTGGTCATCTCATCAGAGGATGTAATTATAAATGAAGTGTTCAAATCACCCACTAATTGGTGAGAGTGACCATGAGGTGATTACCCAGGTAGTTGCCAGCAGTATGAGGACCTCTGTAAGAAAAGGGTATATGTGGAACTACAAGGGGGGAGGGTGATTATGAAGAGCTCAGGAGACAGCTTTCAGGTGTAGCATGGAATGAGGAGTTCGCTGGAAAAGAGCTCAATGCAGTTTGGGGGATTTTCAAAAACTATCTAGTAGATACAATGTCTAAATGTATTCCAAGGGTGAGAAGGTTAAATGAGGTAGGTGTGAAATGGATGAATAAAGAGATTAAGCATGCGATACAGAGAAAAAGGGCATCATTATGGAGGCAGCATAAGAGAAGTGGAAATAACCAGTTCCATGAGGACTATAAAGACCAGGCAAGGCAGGTGACTTGGTTGGTGAGGGCAGCTAAAGAGAGGTATGAATAGCAGTTAGCTGATGAAGCCAAAAAGAATCCTAAAGAATTCTTTTGATATTTAGCCAGCAAAAGAAAGAGTGATTATGGAAGGATGACATTGATTGGAGAAAATGATATAAAGACAGCTGTTGCAGAAGGTGTGGTGGAGATACTTAATGAGCAGTTCATAAAGGTCTTTCAATCTTGTGAATGTGACTTCATGGAAAGATTGAAGCAGTTGATGATGGGGAAGAGAGACTGACTGTAAGTGAGCAAGAGGTGTATGGGGAGTTGAGCAAACTAGATATAAATAAGGCTGTGGGATTTGATAATATATCACCATGTATTCTGAAGGAATGTGCCAGGGAGTTGACGCCGGCCTTGACATATTTTTTTAATATGAGTCTTGCATTGGGTCAAGTTCCTAAGGAGGGCAAGATTGTGCCATTTCATAAAGGAGGTGATAGAACTCGAGCATCAAACTATAGGCCTATCTGTGTCAGGTGTTGTAGTTAAGTTGTTGGAGAAGCTTGTGAGAACTAGGATCCAGAATTGGGTTGACAACAATGGTATTATTTGCTGTCCATGCTGTCCAACAAATTTCTTTGATGGACAGCATGGATTTGCTGAAGGGAGGTCATGTTTTAGTAATCTACTTACTTATTACAATAAGGTGACTGCTGCTTCCATGGACAGAGGAGAAGGATATACAGTAATATACTTAGATTTTGCAAAGGCTTTTGATAGATTGCTGCATAAGTTAATAGTCAAACTAGAGCAGATGGGGTTGGATATTAGATTGGTGTTGATTGTAGACTGGCTGTCTGATAGGTATCAACAATTCTATGTCACTGAGTTCCATCCATCTCCTAAATCTCATCCTCCTACTGTCTCTCTGGTCTTCCTCTAGCTCTCTTTCCATCTCTGGGATACCATTCTAATATCATGTTTTTGTCCATTTTTGAGTGTTACTTCTTGCAGTATGACCCTGCCCATTGCCATTTGGATATTTTAATGGCTTTTATAATGTCTTAATCTTCCCAATTAGACTGTTATTTGTCAGATCTCTGATTTTATCATAAAAAAATTATTTAATGTTGTATTACTTGCATCACATATATACTTAATGTTATTTTGAATATTAACTAGGTTTAGTTTATTGAAATATTACCTATTGTTGTTATTATTATAACAAACTAAATAAAGGTTTATTATAATCTAATTTTCAGTTCCTATATCTTTTTGATCTTTGAATAACTTTTTAAATAAATAAGGAATCATTTTTATATGCTTGTTTGATTTTTTATTATTATTATTTTAGAGAGAAAACAAAATGTATAATAGTATTTTTGCATTCAAAGCATGTTTTCTTTTGATATTTGCCACCGGACAAGAAATCTTGATGCATTTTGTCACTTTTTTATTTTATTTGAAGTTAATGGTAACATTTTTGAGAATCTGTGTGTCAATTTATAGGATTTTAATATTATCTGAAGTCATTATTATTATCAGTAGTAGTTGAGTATTTTTTTTTTTTTAAATAAAAAATATTCAATAAAACATTGATTTTAATTAAAATGCATATCTTGAATATTTTTAATTAAAATTAAAAATATTCAAGATATGCTAGACAAATAGGAATGATATAATAATGATGCACATACTGCTAACATCACATGGAAGATGCTAAAATTTAGAATTACATCATCATGCAATAATTTTGATTTTAGGGCTAAATTTAAAAGAAAAATAAGATCTCCTTTTATTTTTTTTATGTACAATATTGCAGATATTTGAAATCAATTAATTTATTTTTATAGGTTGCTCTTTCTCAGATACAGTTGCATTAAAGTTACCTGTCATGATTCTTGCTATCTTAAGCACATTATTTGCTGTCATTATACCTGCCAGTTCTATGGATATGGGTAATATGACTGATCATAATACGATGGTAGGTATCAGAGGTTTTATGCATAGATTTCTTACAATTAAATGTTTGTATTTAATTCTTTGCTTATTGTTTAAACTAGGAGTTCCCAAACTTTTTGGTTAGCGATCCCATAAGTAAAAATTTAGTAATAACAAAGACCCTCAAGAGCAATAAGCTTCAAGTTAATATATTTTATAAACAATTTTTTTTAGAAAATGTATCCAATTATGATTTACATCAGAATAAAAAAATTTAACGAACACTAACACTTATTGCATGTCTAATACGAAGAATGAGGTTGATGTGCTTTTAGAAGAGAGGAAACATTCGATTTGTAAATTATTAGTTTTAATCTTAGATCTCCATTATTTTTTGAGATTAGTCAATTTCTCTGGTTAGTTAAAATACTGTTAGCATGGCTAAATCTGGCTTCTACCATGTATGAACTTGGAAAGGTTAATAATAAAGGCTCAACAGTTTTATAGAGTTTGGAGTAATTTTCAATCATTTTATTTTTTCTTCTGTACTCGCCAACCATAGCTGGAGCCCCATCTATTGCAATTGTGGTTATATTACTAACGGGAATGTTGTATTTTCCAAAATACTCTTGCATATCTAAAACTTGTTTCACCTTTGGTATCAGTTTTTAAAAATCTGGTAAGAAGGAATTCATTAATGACTGCTTTTTTACTCTTACTATAGTACGCTCACAGATTTGAGACCCTTCAACACTTCTGTGCGTGTCACAAAAAGGAGAATCCATTCCGATAATAGGGCCGTCTTCTGGGATGAGTTGTTTATTATTACACGTCGGAAAATTAATTTCTCTTTTATGATCATTGTAGTTTTTAAAGTGGTAACTATTTGCTTGTGTAACAGTTTGAAAAGTTTATCTATAAAGCACATCATTTTGCATGTTGGTGACCAATTCATACATCCTTCATTTCTTTCTCCCCTTCAGCTTGAATCGTCTATTCTTGGTACCAAGGCCAAGCAAAGCTCTACAAAGTGTGGGTGTACTATATAATACCTTACAAATGACATTAAAATATTTACACTTCCAATTGTCAACTCGTCTGGTTGCATAGCAAACATAACCTCTTTCAGCTCTGAATTTACTGTTGTTTGGATATCATTTACCATCTCAGCAATCCTCTGTTGCATTGTATTATTACTAAATGGAATAATCCTTAAAACTGGATTGGCATCCTTTTTCATGACGAGTTGCTATTTTTATAGAGGGTAGAATTATTCCTTCACCAAGAGTATGTGGCTTTTCTGTTTTTTGCAATTGGGAGAGCAATATCATATGATGCTTGTAGTCTAGCAGTGGTTGCCAGTACTGCAGATGATTTTATAAATTATTATTATTATTATTATTATTATTATTATTCAGGCCTCCATGGAGTCAAGAGACTCATCATGGGAGGACCTTCCTAAAGTCTATCATATCACTCCTTAACTCATTGACTGTTCTTGCTCTCACCACTCTATCAGGCAATGCATTCCATGGTTCAACCACCCTCCATGCAAAGAAATCACTCCTCACCTTCTTGCTCACAGCTTCCTTTCGTGACTTCCAGGGATGGCCCATTGTCATTGCTCCTTCCCACCTGTTCCACCAAGTGAAAGCTCTCCATGCTAAAGCCATTATGAGCATGAACAACAGAACATGGCATCATCCAGCATTGTTTAAACCCAGCACTGCTTTGAATCTACATTCTGATTTTTAATTTTATGAATAGTCAGATGGCTACAACTGTATAGTATGAACTGTTAATCTCTTTTTTGTTGTTTTAACTTTCAGTTACCTTTTACCCCTGAAGATGTAAGTCAAACGACTTACGAAACTTGTCAGGTCTTTTATTAATTCATTGTGCTTTTGGACACATTGAAAGGATGGAAGGAGAACTTCTCAAAACAGTAATAGAAGTTAAAGTTCCTGGGGAAAAAAAAGGAAGGTATGGACTGTCACTGAGATGGCTGGATGTTGTGTCTGGAGTGACTGATCTTCAGGGAATTGAAGACTTTAGAAAAGCATATGGCATCTGATGATATCCAATGAATGGAACTTTCATTGTATATCGGATTTTAGATGGATGGAACTTTCACATTGTATTCCAGTATTATTACTGCTCTCCCAAAAAACGCACTTTCACTTCTCATTTGCATCCTGGTGGTTTGGCCAAATGGTTAACATTCTGCTCTCTGACTTGTAGACTTTGGGATTCATATCTCACTGTGGGCTGGAGGTCTGTGAATTTCTAATGAAAGTTTAATTGCATTGTCTGTAAGACTATCAGCCTGTCAATTGGATATTGAAGACTTGAAGTAGCCAGAAAAAGTTCTATGTTCAGTCTCTAGAGCAAGTCTTTTAGATTATATAACCTTTAACCCACCTCTAGGACTATTACCAGTGTATTATAGGATTGCAGCCTTTAGAGATGAAATTTACACTTTTTTAAGCATGAATGGAAATATGCGCAAAAGAAATGAATGATAAATGATCAAGTAACATGATTCGAGAGTGGCATTGTATGGGCATTCCATTATTAGGGTGTGGAATAGGAAGGTGCACAAGGTTTGCGCTCCAGGAGGGAAAGTGAGCAAGGTGATTGAGGCTCTGGAAGTGAGGGATGAGCATGCAACCACGTGTGTGAGAGAGAGAGAGAGAGAGTGCAAAAGAGATGATGAGTGTTAGTTGAAAACAAATTATTGGAAAAAGAAAAAGAACATGAGAATGGATATCAAGAGGTTATTGAGGAGAATAAAAGATTACAGCTTGGTATGAAAGCTATCAGTGTGTTGCCCAAATATGACAGCAATGAGTTGAGATGGCAAGCAATGATCATGAATGGTATGTTGTGACAGAGCTATGTGAGGAGAAAGGATTTCAATATGTATATATGTGGGATGAGTTTGAGGGTTGGATGGTATTGTATTAGAGTGATGACTGCTGCATTTAAATGAATTTAGCATGAGTCAGCTGAAGAGGCTGGTCTTGAAAGGGAGAGTAATAATAGAGAAACGAGATGTGAGGAAGTAAGATGAGAATCGGATATATGAGACAAGCAGTGCTTATGAGAGGGAAGGATGGGAGAACAGAATGCAAGATGGACAGGGAAATGGTAAATTCCAGGTAGAGAGAGGGAGGCATGGTGTTAGAAGAGTGGATGCTAGAAATAGTAGTTAACATATGTGGGCAGATAGCAAAGCAATGAGATGGCCTGAAATGCAAAGGGGAAACATTTGAATGTAGAAAAGATTATGGGATAGGTGGTGATACAGAATCATGGCCAAGGACAGGTTTGGGGGATCCATAGTAATTCATTTCCATTTATAGACCCAGAAATGAATTGTTTACTAAAACATAAGGAATATCAGAAATAATGTGGTTGAAATTCTTGCATTGATCAAGTCCATTGATATGAAAATTGTTGGAATAGGTTATAAATAGTCAGATGAGGATGATATCCTGACAGGAATAGAGATGCATAGGTATTTCATTAAATGCTTCATTCAATTACTGCATACAGGAAGTTCTGTTTGTCTGTACAAGCCTTCTCAGATGACAGCAATCTCATTCCTGATAGAATGTCTTAGGACTACAGTTATGCCTCTTAGACAAGCAATGCGAGTTATTTTTCTACCGGGATCTCACCTTTTGAGAAACCAGTCAGCTTTGCTGTTTTCAAACTTTTTGTGGATGCCAATCTGTGCTCCAGCCAGATGAGCATCCACAAAATGCCCTTATCGAACTCCAAAAGATTCTTTGTTTTTTTTTTCATCTTGATCAACATTATTGATGATTTTGACCAGCAGCATTCTTAAATAGTTGCCGTAGAACAAGCAGTGATGCACATTACCAAGTATTTTGCACATATATTTATATTGACTGCATAGGTGACATTTACGTACATCTTCTTAGAGGTTTCTAATTCAGTGGGCAGTATGTGTACAAGGCTAGTTATTATAAAAATACTCAGCAAAAGTGCAGCATTCAGCCATTGAGAATAGAATAGGAGGAAGAATGATTATTGGCAAATGTTTTATTAATTGATGAAAATGATAGAATGGTTGAGATATTGAGTATTTCATCGAGATATTTTACCCTTGAGGATAGGTGACATTATGCAGAGTTTGAGTGCACTGGAATGATTTGGTTTAGGTTTATTTAGATTTACAGCCAAAGCAATTCAGGCTATGAGGTCAGCAATTAGAACACATCCAATTACATCCAGTAATTGGATGTGTTCTAATTGCTGCTTTGTGAGATGAAAAACCAAGTTTCTGGGAGGAAAAACTCGACCTACTCCATATGAGACTGCCATACTGGAACGAAGAGACTAATGATAAGTAAACAAAAGGTGTGTAAGGAATTAAGTAAACTCAATAATAATAAGGTGATAGGGCTTGGTGATACATCACTGCATGTGTTTCTGGGAGATTGTTTCAGCAAGTTAATGAACATTTACATACTGCATTAACAAATTATGTAGTCCCAAAGGACTGGAAAGAAACAATGGATTGTGGCATTGATGCAGAGAACACTGATATAGAAATAAGGACTGCTTCCTTGGATTCATCCATGATCAGGTTGCAAATAGGTTACTGTACCATTCAGTCTCTGGAATGTTGGATGAGTAGAAAAACTTGTGTTGACAGTTTATGTCACTTTATTTGACAGTATTAATTCACAACACAGAATAATAAGAAAATAATATTTATTTAATTTATTTGATGATATTTCACGTATTATATCCAGCATCTTCAGAGCACAAAAACCATTTGTCAAAGTGCACAGACAGCAACAATTTGCTTAACGGTGGGATTAGTTTAAAAAAAATTGTAATAGACAACAAGGAACTAAAGTTCTAATTGGTGCCATCTATTGTTAGATAAAGAGAGAGTAAAAAAATAAGTATTAATTTGATTTTAAAATGACTACCCCCCAGATTTTTGGTAAATTGAAACGTTTGGAGACTATTTTAAAGCTGCTGCTGATTTCAGAAACAATCTCTCTGACTTATGACTTCTGTGTGGCACTTTTGTTTTCTTCCATTTGATCTTCGCTGAAGGGGTATCCAAGGCATGGTCTGCTAGTCCCAATTTGTCATAATGTAGTGCCGAATGTATTTTTTATTATCTCCTAGTCAGATGTCAACAGTTCTTCCCCATCTGTCCATAGTAAGCCAGGTCATAAGTATAGGGCACTTCATACACTCCAGGATGTTATAAAGGAGAGAGTTTGTCCTTAGGTGAATGGATATGGTTAAAATACGATGCAGAGCTGATATATATATATATATATATATATATATATATATATATATATATATATATATATATATATATATATATTACGCACTTTAGATTTTTGCAGATAAGAGGTGTGGTGAGTGAAAAGGTGCACAAGATATGTTTTCCATGAGGTAGAATGAGCATGGTGATTAAGCATTGGATGAGTGAAGTATGTGAACAAAAGAGTTGGTAGTGATAGTTGGCATGAATGATTTGACTGGTAACAAGAAGAATGTAAGGAGGGATGTTATGAGACTATTAAGGAGAGGGAAAGATATCAGTGTGGTAGGTAAGGTAGTCAGTGTGTTGCCCAGGTATGATAATAATGAGTTGAGAAGATGAGCAAAGATATGAATAATATTCTAGCAGATTTGTGTTTTCATCTATCCTTACTCTGTACAAATCTCAGATCTGCCCAAACTTGGAATTCTGCTCTTGCATTTGAGATGATGCATCTAAACCATCTAAGAATTTCTGATGCTGTTCAGAAGAGGACAGTTTGGTTGATGATCCTGCCCTTGCTCTCTTTTCGGCCACCGTCTCAGAGATGTCTCCTCTATAATTTTCATGCATTCTGTTCAGTAGAACTATGATCTATCATGCTCCTCATTTCTTCAAAACTTAACAGCAACATGAGTGACAGCCGTCCAACATCCTTTTATAATTGAGCTGATAACTCACTGAACTTATTATTCCAATTTATCTTTCATTCCATCTACCTCGGTTCTGTGAAACCACAAAGAATTCAACTTTCAGCTCTTCAAAATGAATATCAGCAGATTACTTGACTCTTGATCTCAGCTCGCACATGGCATTTATTTCATATAGGTCTTGTAGCTTCTAGTGTATGGATATTAAAGAGGGGGATTATATAAAGAATAAAGCATACACATGGAGATGACTTCTTCACTATGATGATTAAAGGTTAGAATTAAAGTACCATCATTACATTTAATTTGGAAATCTTGGTGCATACATGGCAAGATCTGAGTAGCAGGTTAGGTTTAGGTAAATGACATGGAATCACAGTGAACTTGTGTGTCCCTTCCTCCTTTAAAAAAGCCAGCCTGGTGTTGGCTGAGTGGTTAGCATATCTGCTCTCCAGTCAAGAGGCTGCAAGTTTGAATCCTGCTAAGGGCATGGATGTTTATGATCGTCCTACTAACTAATTACCATATGTACTGCTGTGACCTATGTCCTGCCATAGTATGACCCTTGATGTCTTTGCACCATAAAAAATCAAATTAAAAAAACCTAGACTTTCATTCAGTAATGTTTGCATGTTAATTTTTCTTAATTATTCACATTTAAAATTACTGGCATTCTGTGGTAAAAATTTTGCATGTTCTGGGATAAAAATGTATTACTCGGTAGAACAATAATACATGTATCCAGGACTACATTATGAACAAACTAATCAAATGAAACTTTTTTGAAATTACATTTATACAGTAAAACGTTTACTAGAAATATATAGACACAAGAAATGAATAGTAATTTATTAATGCAGATATTTTGACCTTGATCTAACAGATCATTACTAGGTCACAAGCAATTAAGAATGTTGAGCAACAACAGTTCATCCTTTGGACTGAAATACAGTCATCCCTTGACTACATCCGCTCGAGTTACACCTGCTCATAGATACGTCCATGATCCCATAAGGGAAAAAATAACATTTTTGACTATATCTTCGAATAAGACGCAAATGAGCATAAAATAAAATGGTTTCTATTTAACAGCAATGCATCATGCACAGTGACAATAGCGCATTCAGCAGCAACCTCCCTCAGCAGTCGGCAATCAGCACGTCTTCAACAGTTTCTCTGTTGATTTATATTATTTTTATTTTATTTTATTTATATTATATTTATGTCTCGTATAACCTATGAGAAATAGGTTATTTGTGTATTTATCGTTAAATATTTTGCGATATTTTGTGCAACATGGCCCCTTACACACCCAATCAAAAAACCTAGTGAAGAATCACAGAAAAAGAGATGACAATTGATCTTGAAACAAAGTTGTAAGTTATAAAGCAACATGAAGCTGCTAAGCCTGTCAATGTGATTACACATGACTTCAGATGGTATCATTCTACAGTGACGACCAATGTTCCCTCTAATTTTTTGCTGTGAGTGTGCGCAGAAATTTGCATGTGTGCAAAATTTGCCTTCTCTTGAAAAGTATGTGCGCACCCATATGAGTCGCCATACTGATCATTTAAGCAAAAAAGTTAAAAGATTTTAGTTCACTCTTTACCTTCTGGTGCCAATGGGACGTCAGCCAGGTCACCCCCAACTCTCCACCGTGTTCCCACACACGGCAATAGCCTCCACGGTAAACAGTCGGAAATCACGATTCACAAGCCTTGGTCATGGACTTAATCCTTGGACTTCGCGCATGCAAGACCAACACGATACCGAATGTACTAGATAGGAATCTAAGTGTATGTATTATTACCATCACCAAGTAAGTTGTGTGACATCAATCACAGAGCTAACATAAATATTTTATATGTATTTAATATTGATCTGATTAGAAGTAAGAAATAAAGTAAAAAAAAAAGATAACACTAGTTGACTGATTGCCTTTAATTAAATTTTCTAACTTTGCAAATAACTCTAAACATACATAATAAAATATTCCCATTGCTAATTCTCACCTTGTTAAACATTCATAATAAGTCTTACTAATTCTCACCTTGTTTAGTTCTAGCTTCTATCTCTTTATTTTTTCTCTCTTCTGTCTTTGGCATTCACCCACTCTTTATACACACTATCTAAATTAATTGAATTTCCATATAATTGGTAACTTTTCACTCTCATTAGCATATCCAAATGACATTCTCCTAAACAGTTTCTAAGTTGGTTTTTTATTTGATTCATTAGACTAAAACCTCGCTCACAGTCTGCACTAGCTGCAAGGAAGGCTCCTCCAATATCCATCAACTTTGCGAAATCACAAAACTGCTCATTTTGAGGAGCAAATGCAACCATTTGTGTAAAATTTGATATCATTTTGGATTTAATTTTTTCTTGTACAGAAAATTTGAAATCATTAAATTGACTAATTATTTCTGTAGTATCATGATATTTAAGACAAAGGGTATTAACATGTTCACTACCAAATGAGAAATCACAATGTGAAATAGAGGAGATATCAAACACTGACCATTCTTGTATCTTATTCTCAGGGAATCTGTCCTCTAAATGTGCACATAAACAATTTATAAAATTTAACAGGCGCCTAGTATCTGCTGGTTCAGTCTCTTCTTGTTTAAGTAAAGCATTTACTCTGTCACTCCAGCAAGCATCACCTTCTAAATACTGATTCCTGATTTTGTTAATCTTCCCAATGGCAAAATGATGACTGTCTAGTGGTGTAAGATTACTTCTTTGTAAGATTTTGCACAGGGAAGCCATTTTTTCAAAAACATCACTTAAAACATTAACAGCTACTTTGAATGTCACATTAGTTAATTTATTGTGACAATAATTAGCCACGGGATCATTTGATTTGTCTTTTTCAAAATATGTGATCAGTCCCTCATAGTTTCTTATTATTGCCTGTAATGCAAAATGTCTGGATAGCCACCGCACTTCATTGAGTGGTCTGAAGCAATAACTTCATTTTCAGATGCCTTGACAATTTCTTTAAATTCATGTCTTTTCACTGTGGAATGAGAAAAGAGTGTGTACACTGTTCTCATTAATGTATCAATATCTCTGATTAGTTTAATTTCCTTCCACGTATCACAGATCCCCAGATCCTCATGGTGAGTTACACAGTGTTGCTGGACAAGATGTGGAACTTCTAATTTAAGTTTTGCAGCAACACCATTAACTTTGCCCAGCATCACTGTGGCTCCATCATTTTTTGGAGATCAAGTTTCTTTTCTTGATAAAACTGTTTAATAGCTAGCACAATGGAGGAGGTATCACATGCCTGTAACTGAATTATTCTGCCAAAATATGTTTTATATTCATTACAATCTTTAGGTCTAAACTTAAAATAGAGAATGAGACATTTGTTAACAGTTATATCAGTGCTTTCATCAATTGTTAAGGTGTGGAAATTTGCAGATGCAATTTGCTCAAACATGTCATTTTCAACAATTAAATTGATTGTTTCCAGAAATTCAAACGCATAATTTTTGCTTCGCCAGCTGTCTGGGAATTGAATATACTTTTCCATATGTTCATTAATATGTCGAACTGAAAGTAAAGAGTTATTCATCTTAACAACTAATAAGACACTGTCAATAAGAACTTTAATCTGCTTTGGGTTTGATCGTTTTTCTCTCTCGGTCATCTGAACTTTCACGTATCATACGCAGTACTCCTGTAGCTGGCAATGAACAATTTTGTTGCCTACGTTTGTGTACACCATCTAGATGTATTTTACTTGTCAAATGGCATTTCAAAAAGTCCAACTTCCAAGTGACATCAAACTTCTTCCCATTAGTAAAATCCCCAGCAACCTTTGCATCACGACAATAAATAAAAACAACACCAATTGTAGATACATAAATATTTCACGCAGCTGAATGTTTATCAACTCGTGAGCTTTTGGCATAGCAGTTTTCACTATTTCATCCAGCCATTCACTTTTAAAGCAGCTAGCAGTTCGTTTTCGCTTCACACCTTTTGCTTCCTTTGAATTTGACATGGTGCATCAGTTTTTTGCAATTTTGTTATTTGAAGAATGTTTTTTATTGTTTTTATAAATTTACAAATGTACACTATTCACTGAATAACTTGGCAAGGCAAAAGCTGAACCAACACTAAACATTGCCGAGGGCAACAAAAGAGCTAAAAGATATGCCTAGAGGTTAGATTTAATTAACTTGGTTGTATCTCAATGCGTGTACATGAATGTTATTATTTAGTCTACTATTTTAAAATTCCTTTTAAAAATTAGAGAATTTTGAAACGCTACAATATTTTTAATTGTGCTCTAATTTAAGTTTTTTAAAAGTATTTAATTATTTTTATTAAAATTATGAAACCATTGGTTTAATTCATCACGATCTTGAACTAATTTGATCAGCCAATCACGTTTGGGAATTTTCCATGAGTCAGGCCTGAGATGTAAACAAACCACACGCCATTCTATATGCTACTTAAAAATTACATATTTAAGCCACACCCCTTTCACTTTGGCATCAAATCGCTAGCCTCAAATAGGGTTACTGTTAATAATTTATAAGTTTTGTGCAACTTTGAGAATGTAATAAAAAATGCGAGGTTATAGGCTTGAGCGTTGCCGAGTTACAGGTTAATATTTAGGTAGAACTTCTTTAATTAATAAATTTTAATTTCATCTTGAAAATCTAGTATGCGCATATTTTTTGCTTTGTGTGCTAGTTGTAAAACGTGTGTGCTTGCACATGCGCACAGCTTAGAGGGAACATTGGTGATGACCATTTTGAAAAATAAGGATAAAAATCATAGAGGCTGTGAAATGATCTGCTTCCATTAAATAGACAATAGTGACAAAGCAACAACAAGGTCCTATCAGTGATATGGAAAAGCTACTTGCATCATGGATAGAGGACCTGTACCAAAAACACATACCTCTTAGCACCAGGACCATAACTGCTAATGTTGAAGGAGAAAGCAGGGCCTCATTACGACTACGAATTCAATGCTTCTTCCGGTTGGTTCATGAGATTCAAGTAGCGTTTTGTGCTGCATAACATGAAAACGTATTGTGAATCTGCAATGCTGATAAGAAGGCTACCAAGGAGTTTGTGGAGAAATTGGATAAAATTATTATTGAGGAAAATTATTTGCCACTGCAAATATTTAATATGGATGAGACCTCGTTTTTTTTTTTTTTTTTGGAAAAAAATGCCCAAGTAGACATTCATCCACAAAAAAAAAGCTAAAATTTATGCCTGTTTCAGAGCTCTTAAAGACCATATTACGATCCTGTTAGGAGACTATGTGGCTGGATATAAACTGAAAGCATTTTTGATATGGCACAGTGAGAATCCATGAGCCTTCAAAAACATTAAGAAGCATGCTCTTCCAGTTCATTATCGGAGCAATAAGAGTTGTGGATGATTCAAAAATTGTTTGATGATGTTTTAATCAACTGTTATGCGAGTGAAATAGAAAGCTATTAAGTGAAAAAAAAACGTAGAATTTAAAATTTTATTAATTCTAGATAATGCTCCAGGTCATCCATCTTATATAGGTGATCTTCATGAAGTTCAAGGTCATGCTTATCCCTCCAAACACTACTTCATTTATCCAATCAATTTCTGCCACTGAAGGAACTCAATGTATGAGTGGCATATGGAAAAAGACATTAAGAGGTTTGTGCACAATTTTGGAAGTTTTGAAAAAAAATGAAGACTATTGTAAATTAAGTGAAGAAATAGTGGGCCTGGCAAACAATCTGAATCTGGAAGTGAATGATGATGACATAGTTCAACTCATAGAAAATGCCCCCTGAAGAGTTGCCAGTGAAGAATTATTATTATTATATGACACCTCCAGGGAGTCCAAAGACTCATCGAGGGAGGACGGCCACTGTACAACTCTGTCTCCACCACTCAATCCACGACTACAATGTGCAACTACACCAATGCCATCTACCATCCACCACCACTAGTATTATCACAGACAATCGCAAACATCCATACCCGCAGTGGGATTCGAACCCACAGCCTTTTGGCTGGATAGCAGATAAGCTAACCACTCGACCAACCAGGCCAGCTAATTGGTTGGTCAAACTGGAGGAATAGTGTGTTGCGGAAGAGGGGAAAAAAGAAACAAGAAGCGGTAGCTAAACAATTCACAGTGAAAGGTCTTGCAGAAATGTTCTCTGTAGTTAGCGACGTTCTCAAAATGACTGAAGGCATGGACCTCAATGTTGAATGCTACTTATTAGTAGAAAGGAAAGTACATGATGCGCTTGTTTGCTATAAACAGATTTATGATGAAAAGAAGAAGAAGAGGAATAAGCAAAGCACATTGGACATTTTCATTTAAAAAAAAAAAAAGCAAAGGTTACACCACCAGAAGAGACGCAGCCTGGTCCTCACATAGGGAAGGTAATTATCGTCCTCCACAATTAAATTTGTGATGTGAAGGAAGATTTGGGTGATTATTCTCCTGTTTTATAGTGGCAGTAACACACAGTATAGTTTTTATAAGGTTTAAAATTAAAATGACAGTACACTTATTATGGTTAAGTCCCTAATCCCTCTAACTCTGTTGATTTAATTCTGATCTGTTGATGGAACGGAACCCTGAAGTAAGTCCAGGGATGACTGTATGTGCATTAATAAATTATTAATTTCTTAAGTCTATGTATTTAGTAATCCTTTTCTGTATTGCAAGTGCCATTGATTTTAATTTTATCATAGGCACTTTCCCAAATTGTGTATCCAATAATTAATGTTCATTTGGAAACATAATTTTCATTGCTGAATTATACTATCTTTCCCTTCTTAATTATGTTTCTTAATAAATGATGTTTGTTAAAGAGAATTGGTTTAACAAGTCATCAAAACCATATGTACAATTTTTTGCAAAGTTTTTTTATTTTTGAAAAGTTTAATTATTTTTTAATAAATAAATATTAACAATAAAATCACAAATATATTATCTTTTATTATTATTTTTTTCCACTTTAGATAATGTATTTTCATGCTGGTGTAAACGCAACAATTCTCTTCAAAGAATGGAATGTTACAACAGTAGGAGGTTAGTGACTTGAAATCAGTCTGTAGTAGTTAATAAAATTCACTTGTAATGAACATTTTCAGTTATATATTTTGATAGTGGTTCAGAGATTTGTAGGATTTCAGTGATATTTTTGAAAATTCATTAGGTTTATTCATAACTGAAGGTGTGTGTGCAATAAGATAAGTATCATGATTACACATGCATCTTGGAATGCTCCACTGTTATTCAAACAGTGCTTATGCTGCTACTAGTAGTAGTACTTGCATTTTTCTTAAAATCATTCATTGACAAAACAAAGTACACACACTTTTCTGGCAACTATGTGTTTCATTTGCTACTCTCCAAGCAAAACAAATCTGTTCCTTAAATCCATGTTACCTCACTTACACAACTCCCAGAGGAAGCACTTCTTGTATCTTCCCTCTTGTCAAATGAAAAATTTCTTCAACTATCCTACTAAAATCCCTTTAAAACTTATGTTTGTCATATCCCCCCCCCCCTCTTTTTCTCTCCTGTGGATTCTCTCCACCACTTCTATCCACCTCCCTTCGCTGAAACCTATGCACCCAAATCTGTGCATAGTAGTCCTGCACAGATTTGGATATCTCCACTGGTCTGTGGAGATATCCAAATCTTATATGATTATACAAAGATAGCTATAAAACCTTACTTTATTGTTCCGGTCTGAATAGAAATGGAAGTTTTCCACCTTATGGGAAATTATTCTTAATCAGTAGTTATATAAAATTTGTTGGTGAAAAAAAAATGTTCTTAGGACCTACAAATTGCTTGTCTGTCCCTCTGTTATTTACATGTAACTCACATTTTCCTGATTGTTGAAACTTTGTTTTGTAACTATGTTTTGTTTCCTTAATTTGAATTTTATGCTGTTGATTGATGACTTGATGCTTTGGCAAAACTTCTATGAAATAAAAAAATTCACATAAGTCTTCCTATGTTAATTATTGTGTTTAACTTGTTTCTTCTTACTTTTATATTTTTTGCTTATTTGAGCAATTTTGCAGTGTCTGTGAACTTCAATTCTCTGTCTACCATCACCAGAAAATCGATGTGTTAGCAGTTGATGGTAGATTATACCAGTGTAATACACAGCTTTTAATCTTTTCATCAAGTTGTAACCACTGTCCTTTGCTCACACTTCACTCTGTTTAAATCATCTTACAGTATCTCTACATCACTTTATTAATTACCTCCTTCCCCAGTTGAGCATCATCAGCAAACAAGTAGGTTTTATTCAGATCATTCCCGCTATCATTAATACACAAATTAAACTGCAACTAAACAGTACAGAGAGAGAATCATGTGTCACTACCAATCGCCTACCTTCTTTATGATTCTACTCTATCATATAGCTCTTTGATGCCTGTTGATCGAGTGCCCTCTTATTCATTTTACCACCTTCATATGTATTTTAAATTACTGTAGTTTACATTATGGTGTTCTGTCAAATGCCTTTATCTAACTTAATTATTGTGTTTTAGTTTAATAGGAAATGCATTGATAGCCTAATTTTTGCTATCAATTATTTTAATTTAGCCGAGTAAAGAAACCTTCATTGCTATAATTAAACTGTAATTTGATGCACTCAGGGATAAAACTAAAGATCAGTATTTAGTTGGGGAAACCAGAAGTGAAATGAACCTTAAAAAACAAAAAAGCAATAGCACTTTTTTTGCATATTTAAATAGAGTGAAGTGTGAGTAAAGGACAGTGGTTACAACTTGATGAAATTAATGAATCCTTAATGAATTAAGGATTCATTAATTTCAGATCACAGTTAAAACAACGTAATCATGAAAAGTAGTAAATGTTAAATGTTTTTTGAATTGTCCTATACAACATATGGTGAGTGTGAATATACCTTTTTTTTTTTTTTACATATATATGTAATCCAGAACTCCTACTCCGGACAACAAATGTTGAACTTTTTTTCCAAGCCATTTCAATCCATCACTAAGTGGTGGTGCTCTCACCCTGGGACATTTCCCAGGTCTCCCATAAACTCAAGAAAATCGACCATAGAACCCACGCTATTTCAGACATTAAATATTGTGTTAGGGACCATGAGATGGCAGCGCTTGTTGAGCTGTCTTTCTTCACTGCGTGCCACTTACTTAGTGATAGCCTTGGGCAGCTATCTCTGATTGGCTACCAGTCGAGATTGAACTGCCCACTCAGTCTCCAAAAGTTAGAGCTAAAACGGCCTCGCCTACTCCCTATATGGGAATAAAAGGCGTTAGCTGATTTATTTATTTATTTTTAATTAATTAATATCAGTTCTGTACTGTGGGTTTGTTAATTCTTTCCGATTTTGTAACCTTGCTTATTTGTAGTTTTAGGTGAAAGAAAAAGATTACATTAACAAAAAAAAATAAAACCTGTTTTTATTATATTCAGTGGTTTTCTTTCCCCCCCCCCCTCCCATTTCTCTGTAAAAAGCTTTTAGGGATTCCTTTGAGAGCATTTGATGGATCTCTGTAGTTTTCATAGAAACTGAGATTGATTATTGGGCCTTCTGCTCTCTCATTGTAAAATTTTGCAGTATGGTAGTTATGCTGCTGATTATGTTGTATATTGTGTGTAGAAATTTATTATAAATTTGTGGTTCAAATATTTCAACAGGGCTAAAATACTTAACATTAATTAAACATTATCATAAAAATTACTCTGAAACAATAGTTGTCTGCCCTTGAACAGATCCTTATCCTTTACTGTCTACAGTAAATCTACCCACACTGGATGGTAAATTATCTGTCACGTCATTAACCCTCCCAACAATATGATATTATCAAAATCATAGCTAATCAAGTTAGAACCATTTACTTGTGCCACACTAGTCGCTGGCACCCACAGAGTAATACCCACACACAATAATCCAGAATCCAAAGGCACCTTTTGTTTACATCGCACCAAAGCGTGGTATGAATGTAAATTTAAGGAGACTTGTGAAATTCTTATCATCCACCATAATCTTAACAATAATGATGGTCTAAAAATCCCAAGAATATGGAAGGCACATATTCTACCCACATAACCTTTCCATCTAAGAGTTAATTATAAATAGAACTGTAAGTAATCCAAGATCTTAACTCTAATATAACAACTCTCGTGTTAAATTAAGACACCACTTTTGCTGTAATAAAACTATCTATATGAATTTATTCTCTGATGATATTATAAAGAGAATGTAGCTTTGACGTAGTTTTTTTCCCACTAGAGGTCAGGCTAGTAGAATAATCGTTGATCAAATCATTGTCTCTTTAGCATACTGTTTGAAATGTAATATAGTTTGTTTCTGTGTATATGTGTGTGTGTGTGTGTGTGTGTACTCCAGATGATGACCTTAATATGGAAGTCGAAACATTGGGAAATTAAAGTAATTATATCTAACACAGTTGTAGTCTCCACAATTTGTCTGACATGAATGCTGATCACCGTGTAAGACTAAGGGAAAGATTTCTTAAGAATACTTGCATAAATCTTACAGGAACACCTGGTAGAGAAATTCCTCGCATGTGTAATTCTCACATTCAACTTTATTCCCTTTTTTATAGATGGGTACTATGAGTGCTCTACTCCAAAAATCTGGAATTCAACCCTCTGACCAGGCCTTCTGAATTATGCAATGCAGCCACTGTAAGACTATACCACCATACTTCAGCATTTCTGGTCGAATATCATCTACTCCTGCTGCCTTTCCACATTTCAGGTTTTTGATGACTTTTTCTACTTCAAGTATGGATATGTATTCTTGACCGCATGCCTGGTCAGTGTTTTTTACCACTGTGCTGTCATCATTGCTTGTTTCATTTGGCAGTCTTTCAACGTAATTACTCCAGACATCGAGAATATCTTTAATCTTCAATTTTCATGTGACCTTTATCATCTCTGATTCCTTTTACAGTACTCTTTTCTCTGTTTCTAAGCTTTTTCAATAGCCTCTAAGAATATAAAACTTGCCACCTTCTGGATATTTATTTTCTGTGTTCTTACCAAAGTCTTCCGATCATGTTTGTTTAGCTAGTTTTACACAGTGCTTCACTTTCTTATATTTTTCTTTGTATTCTCTAAGAGCACAAGTTGATTTACTTGCCAGGAACTTTTGATGTGTTTCCTTCTTTTAACTTCCTGAGTCCACAATGGAGTTGTGATTTTTCTATCCTTACAGATAACCTTACCGCATGCCTCTCTGGTTGAATCAATCAGTGTTTTCTTCAGGATTTGTCATTTGCATCTCCAAGGTTTGTTTCTTGTTTTCAAACTCTTATTTTTTCTTCACTGTTTGATGGTTGTGTATTGGAGGCTATAGTTCACCTCTGAAAGCTGCTCAACCTTATTTTAAAACTTTCTTACACACTCTTCTTTTCAATATGAAATTCAGTTTTATCCTCCTCAAAACTAAATAGTGATCACTGCCTATTTCAAATCCTCTGTATACCCTTGTGTCCTGAACCAGTGGGAAAATGTTGCTGTGAACTATAACATAGTCAATGAGACTTTTCTTATTTCTTGCATCTTCTTTCCATGTGAATTTGTGGAAATTTTTATGTTGGAACATGGTGTTAGTAATAAGTAATCCATCTTCTGAACTGAAATTCAGCAAGCATTTATCATTATTTAAATTAAGGGGATATTAAATCCCACATTTTTTCAAAACCGAATAAGAAACTCAAAGATCGGAATCAACCATAATGTATAGCATCATACATCTCCTAGGAGATGTGTTTTTACATTTTGAATACTAAGAATAGTGATCAGAGCTTTACCCACCTTTGCTATGAGTTCCCTAGTTTGTACTATGTGCTTTGGCTTATGCTAGTATCTGCCGATACATTTATAGTTTACTATATTCAGCATGAAACTCTTTGATTCTGATCTTTGAGTTTCTTATTCGGTTTTGAAACAATGTGGGATTTAATATCCCCTTAATTTAAATAATGTTACATTGCCGAAATGAAGCCTATTGGCTCTTTATTTAAGTAGCATTTACCATTATTATTAGCTTTGTGATTTTCTTCAAATTTTTCCAAAACATTTCTATATGTCTTGTAATCATTTCCTACTCTGCTGTTTAGAAATTCAACAAGGACCAACTGTTCCTTTTTCATTGAGCCAGCTGCCTTCTCTAATGCCTCAAAAAATTCCTCCATTTCTTCCTTGGTTGAACCCTCTGTGGGACCATAATCACAAATTAATCTCATTGTCCAGTTCCTTATTCTGATACTTGCCCACATCACTCTAATTGATATTGCTTGCCATTCAAGATTATCCTCATGTTTAGTGTTGAATGCTATGGCTACTCTGTCTTTTCCCTGATTGTTATTGCCAGAATATAAAATTTTGTATATTGCTTAGAAAGATCTCACCTGTTTTTGTCTTCTTTGTTTGTCACACCTATTGTTAATCTGGTATTCATCCAATTCTTCTGCTAGTTCCATTTCTTTTCCCTTGATGCTTCTTACGTTGATAGTACCAATACTTGAATTCTGTTGATGTTGAGTCGGGACAAGTTCTGGTATTTTTCACTGCTTTGGTTAACCAGGTGACTCCCTAGCTGGCATGAAATTCTGCAATGTGCATTGTATTGGTTTAAGCCAACAAGAATACAATTTGGTTGGCTAAATCCCAAATTGCCAGGCAATCCTTGTTCGTTCAGTATCCAGGTAGATCCACCTAACAGGGTGCACCACGAGAAGGTGAGGATTGGACATTCGGTCAGAAGTCCCAGTTCCCAGTTAATTCTTTGCATTCCTTAAAAGACTACATGGAGATCTCCTCCCAGTTATACAGCTTTGACCCTTAAGCAACCATTTATTTTATTTATTATTGTTATTATATTTATTTTTTGCTATAAAAAGAAATGGCTTTGGAATTTATTTATTTATTTATTTAAATTTAGGCATGGTTGGATCAGTCATCGGCATTTTTTTGTTTGCCATGCTCTATGAAGGACTCAAATACTTTAGAGAATATCTTTTCAAAAAATATTTAGCATCATTACAGTTTAGCACTGTGGCTCATACAGATGTTGATGGAAAGCAGCATAGTGAAGTGCACAGAGTTCAGCGGTAAGTTTGACACGTATTGTTCCAGATTGTAAAGCAACAGCTATGTAGTGAAGTATATACTATTGTAACTTATACAGAAACTGCATATAAGAGATTTTTTGGATATATATAGTTCTTTATAGTTCTTATTTCTTGCCAAAAAGTGTCTTTTCATGTTGTCTGATATTTTGCAATTAACATTCATAAGTGTTAGAACTAATGCTGATGAACATACAAAAATTAACTTTGTCATGAATTTCAGAAAGTACATAATGTGACTGTAAAAAAAGAAAAAAAAAAAAGTCATAGCTTACCAGTATCTCCAATTAAAAGATATGCCATTGGTTCAGTTTTATTTTTCTCCAAAAACCTTGTTTATTTTTTATAACTTAATAACAACAAATTAGTCTTTCATTGTATTCAAAATTTTATGCAAGTTTTTGCTGTAGTTTGACATTTGGAGGTTATCAGACAATTAACATTTAAGATGTTAAAAGTTTATTTTTCACTTGGTTAGAGTATAATAAATTTAGTTTAATCCTTTATCCAAGTGTGAGCAAACAAAGTTTGCGCCTGAAAGTATCTTCAGGACTGGGGTAAGGTGGTACAACACCAGGCAAATCATTGCAAAGGTGGAGCAAGCTACCAACACTCCTATCTCAGTATCTCCCATAATGCAAAACACATCTCCTTGCAGATATGTCTAATGTTATGCATTAAGGGAAGGGCCACAACCCAATGCATTATGGGAGATACTGAGATAGGAGTGTTGGTAGCTTGCTCCACCTTTGCAATGATTTGCCTGGTGTTGTACCACCTTACCCCAGTCCTGAAGATACTTTCAGGTGCAAACTTTGTTTGCTCACACTTGGATAAAGGATTAAACTAAATTTATTATAACATTTAAGATATGGTAGAATATCTTACATTTATAAACATGCAGTTTATAAATAATGTTAAATGCGCATTCAATAAGCAACCAGATTTAGCTTATTCCTACAGGAAAATTACTTCAGTTATATGTAAGCATATACCAAGTACTTTTTTGTATAGTGTTTCACATGCTGTTTCATATTCTGTCTTTCTTTTGCTTACTTTATGCTTTTTTATATTAATATTTAAATAAGCATCAAAGTAGAAAAGAGTAGCACTCAACTGCAGCATTCTGGATGTAATTAGAACATATTTGTGCATCTCATGTGTTTATATATAGTATTTGTGCATGCATATAAATTCTTTTTTTTTTTGTATCAGGAAACAAATGCTAGCTGGTACACTACTTTTCAATTTATTTATTATATCTGTATTAAGCAATCATTACTCTGTTCCAAATAGTAAACATGAGATTTTCTTAAATAGAAATATTTGAGGAAATTTCAGAAGTGTACAAAACTTATAGAAAGTTTTCTCACTTGGTTTTAAAGAAAATTATTATTATGGGCTACTCTATGGAGTCTTTAGACTCATCAAGAGAGGCCCTAAACATCATGTCAAGTACTATCCAACATTTGCACAGTATCTATCATACTTTTCTTTGAACTCATTCACAGTCATGGCACCACAACAGACTGACAACCTATTCCACTCATCCACCACTCTCCAAGCAAAAAACCTAGTTCTGACATCCTTGCTAACTGCACTGTACTCAGTTTCTGAGAATCCCACCACCAGACCTATTCTGAAAAACTTCCTCTGAATCTTGTAAAAACCTTTCAGTAATTTGTATGTCTCAATCATATCATCCCTTTTCCACCTGTCAATCATTTTCTGTAACCCACAAATCTTCAATCATTTCCTCATATGGTTCATTCCATAGATCTTCTATCATCTTGGTCACTCACCTCTGGATCCTCCCCACCTCTTCCTCATCACCAAGAAACATTGGTGACCAGATCTGCATACAGTAGTCAAGATGGGGTCTTATCAAGCCTTGATAAAAAGGAATAATAATTGCTTGTCTGTTCATCAAAGTATTCTTCAGTAACCAAGTAATCTGGTGAGCTGCTTTAGCCACTTTTGCTATGTGTCCTCTAAACTTTAACTCCTTATCTGCTAACACTCAAATCTCTGACAATTTCCTGGAGCACATTTCCATCAGTGTGGTATACAGCTGTTAATCTTTACACCCAAAATGCATTACCTTACACTTTGCTACATTAAACTGACATCCATCTTTCTTTGCCTGGATCCTTTCCTATATCAGTAATGTACAAATTAAACAGTAGCGGCCCAAGAACAGCCATGCAGCATATCAATAGTCACAGGCCTTCTTCCAGACTCTATTCCTGAATAAACTGTTCTCTGATATCTCTCTCTCTCTGTCAACCACTCTCTTATCCACCTCACCAACCCTGTATCCATCCCAGTGTGCTGCAGTTTACTGATTAGAATTCCATATACTATCCTCTTAAAGGTTTTGCTAAGTATCACTGTATTATAAAATTGAGCAAATTATGGCTTGACCTGCCATTCACAAAACTGTTCTGCCCCCTCCTTCCCATACTGTATCCTCTTTCCATCTATCCATTCCTGCATTTTGCTCTTGACCGACTTTTCCTTGACAACAACTCCTGATATGCTGATCAGTCTGTAATGCTGCATCAATCTTGGAGTCTCCTTTATGCAATGGAACTCTTTTCCCTTCTTTCCGCTCCTTGGGATTAATCCAGAGCTGAGACTTAGATAATCCATCTAATCCAATAGCTGTATTCTCATTAATATGTTATGCACCTCCATTTCGTTTATCTCAGTTCCCATATATGCCTTTGCCCTTCTCGTTACTGCAGTATCTCCATCTGGATGATATACTCTTGCAAAGTGTTCACTTAGTAATTACTATTTTAACTGATTTAGTTATCTCCCTACCATCAGCATTCATTAAAAATCATTCTGCCATAAGCATTCTTTCTTTTACTTGCAGCATATTGAAAGAACTGTTTGGGATTATCTTTGGCCTGCACTGCTAATTTCCTTTCATTCTCTGCTTTTGCTTTTCTTACCATACTGGTTACCCTTCTGGCATGTGCTTTGTACTTCTTATGAGCCTGCTGGTCATCTTTCTCCTTGAATTCTCTCCACCAGCTCCAGCTTAATGATGATATTCAATTTAATTCCCACTTGATTGACTCTCATGACTCTAGGCTCATGACTCTAGGCATGCAGTCTGTCATTACTTCCCTCAAACACTCCTTTACCTTCCCATGCACTATCAGCATCCAGCTCCTGCAGTTTCTCCTAAACTTGTCATATTTACCAGTCCTTTAGTTCCACATATACCTCCCTTCTTAACTGAAAACTCCACATTTAACTACCTCCCAGATCAAGACCACATGATCACTCTCACCAATTGGCAGCAATGTGGTCATATTAGTTATACACAAACTCTCAGATGCAATTGCTAGATCCAGCACTCTCAAACCCCTAGTATTCCATCACATGCTGTCTCAAGTAATTATTCCGTACTAACTGCATAAATTCCACTTCCTTCCATGTCCTCTCATCTTTCTACTGTATGTTCCTATAATTCAGATCCCCTATAATAATTACCCACACTCCACTCATTGAGCCTATTTGCCAATGCATACTATCCCCATCATCTTTTCTATCCCCTGGTCTATAGCAGTATACAACTGTAAATTTTTTTTCTGCTAGCCTCTATCTCACACCAGATAGCCTCAAATGTGCTATTTTCACTGGTCTGCAGTTGAACTTCTACTCTCTTTGGTTGCAGTTTATTGGCTATCATCAATAACACTCCTTCCATTCTTTTCTAACTTCCCTGAATACCCTTCACACTCTATCCCACTAATTATATCATCTTTTGTCAGTCAAGTCTCACTAATGTCAATAACCTTTTGCCATGATGAACTAACTAATGCCAAAAATTCCTTTCCCTTGTTTCGAATGCTCCTATCATTAGTGTACATAAAGTGCAATTCCCTTAGGCCCACTGCTATCTTGACACTATACTAATACTCCCATTCTGGTTTGTTACCAGTGTCAACTGCCTCACTGATGTCTGCATATTCCCCCCCCCCCAAAAAAAAAGCTCTAGTTTTCCTGATTTTGCTTATCCACTTTCACTTCATTCAACAACACTTTATCCAGTCTCTGAACACCAAATCCATTCAAATGCAAACCAGCCTTCTTGTACAAGTCCTTTTGCCTGTCAAACTCCATACTTCTCCCAAAACCTGTGCATTGGGTCATTCGCTATTATGGTCCTCCTTCTCAGCTCTACTCTGTCATACTGCACCATCAGACTCACTATCTTAACTCTCTCACTCTTTTCTTTGCTACTTCCAGTAATTGTTTCATGTCTTCTCTCATACCATACTTTTCTCATTTCAAATCATTCGTTCCACCAGAATGATCAGCTCTTTCATTTTACCCTTTTGTGCTCTAATAGCCTCACTAACATTATTAATTTCTGCACACAGAAAGCATGATTTGTCAATCGTCGAGAGAATGTAGATCTCTCGCCAATCAGACCTCGTATGATGGAATCGCCATACAACACTTGCTCCTTGATTTTTCCTTCTCTCTTGATCAAGCACTCATTTCTCTTATCTCGCATTTTGTTCTTTCTGATATCAGCTGATCCACTCGCTAAACATTTTTCCATATGTTGCACCTCACATTTTGTCCTGTGTATCACTACACGTAATCAAGCTATCTACCACATTCTTTACATCCATCATACTACTATTCTCAATTGTCTCTCTTTTAATCTTATCTGCCATTTCACAGACATTTTAACATGTATTCTCAGTTCTGTCTACCACTTCAATATCGCTGTCTGACAAGCACTTTTGACCCTCGCTTTCGTAGCATTTTCGGCACACTTTCAAGCCACTATTACCTTCAAACCAAATTCCATTTGCCTTTGGTAATGTGTACATCTTGCAGACATTGCACTTTTATGAAATTATACTTGAAAGAAATTATATTTTTGTTTTTATCCTTTACCCAAGCATAAGCAGACAAAGTTTGTATATGAAGTATTTTCATAAGTAGTCTAGTTGTATATAGAGGCTGTTGACGTCACATCAGTTGCCTTAGTATCCCATAATGTTGCACACTTCCTTGCTGATGTATATTACTATGCATTATGAGTCACTTCCTAGAACTGGCTCCCACTGAAAAGACCTTGGCAACAATCAAAACTAGTCTGTGTTGGTGAGTCATCTCATAATGCATAACAGTATGCCATCCAAAAAGAAGTGTGCTGTGCATTATGGGATACTGAGATGAAGTTCACAGCATTTATATACCACTTATCATAATTGTGAAGATATTTGATGTGCAAATATTTTTTTGTTGGGGGGGGGGGGCATAGATCAGGTGCACTTAACTGAATCTTGTAATCAGTACCGAGACCAAAATATTTCTTAAGGGGATGCAAAAAAAAAAGCTTGTTGCAATGGGGTGGATGGCACTGCAATCATGGTTCCATTTATCAGTAATTACTGTATCACACTGGTGATCATTGATCTCTAACCTAAAGATCTTGTTTCAATATATGGAAGTTGCTTAAGGATCAAAGCTAAATAATTGGGAGATGATCTTCATGTAGTTATTTAAGGAATACAGAGAACTGACTTCTGATCTAATGTCCAATCCCCTTTCCATATTAAACTCCATTAGTAGGATATGCTAACAGTTGGGATTTAGTAAGTCAAACTGTAATACATATTGGCTTAAACCAGAAGAGACAGTGATGGTACGAAAAGATGAAATGTCATGTTGGATGGGGTGTTACACAGTTAAACAAGGTTTATTTCCATCTGGAAACCAGGACAAACAACAAAAAAAAGTCAGCTACTGGAACAAACTCTAATTCAACAGAATTCAAAATAGACACCATCAAAAAGAAATATCAACATAATAATTAGAAGTGAACTGACAGAAGAATTACAAAGGTACCACATTGACAACATAATTGGTATTACCAAAAGGAAGAATACAAAAACAGGTAATTCATCTAAATAACAACTACGAAATTTATATTCAGACAGTAATGATCAGGCAAAGAAAGGGGTGGGCAAAGTTATCAAAATTAAACACAAAGATAGTCTTCTTGAATGATGACAAAATCAGTTAGTGATGCAGATATATATATCAGAGTGTGGATTTGGATAATGAGACTTATTTGTGCCTATGGTCTCACAGAAGGTTCTATTAAGGATGAAGTGGAGGGACTTCTGCTGCTAGAATACAAAGATGTAATAGGAGATTGGAAATAGGAAGTGGTCACCATTTAGTTTTGAGGAGAGTAAAAATAAATAGCTTATTGAAAAGAAAAATATCTGAGAAAGTTTTTTTAAAAATCAAAGTTTATCAGCTTTTAGGGTGAACTGTAGACTCATCAGCTATACAAAGATTACTGGAGAAAGAATGAAATTGCTAAAACTAGGAGACTCAGCAGCAAACTCCGAAGAAAGCATTGATCGATTCAGTCAGAGAGGCATGTGGTGAAGTTATCTGTGAGGATTAAAAAAAAAAAAAAAAAAATCAGTATTCCATGTGGCTTGATAAGGTAGTTGAAAGAAGTAAAGCATATTGAAAGTTCTTAGCAAGTAGTGAGTAGTAGTGTTCTAAGAGAATACAGAGAAAATTGTAAAAAGCTATGTGTAAAAGCAACTTAAATATCTGAGATTTTGGTAAGAATAGGGGTAGAACACTCATGAAAACAATAATAGGAATAATTCTCCACGTAGTAGTGAGTTCGAGGCTAACGGGATGAAATATATGATGGAGTGTTGCTATAGACATAGCAATTCATTTACTGGGGATGAAAATGCATTACTGCCAAATTGCTTAGATATCTGAACACTGATTGGATAGCAGAGAAAACTCGCACTAAGAATGAAGGAGAATTTATTGAGCCATTGTGCGACAATGTTCTCAAGGCCAAAGAGGATTATATGAGGATTTGATAAAAGATGACCAGTAAGTTGTATTGTGCTTACTGGAAGAGAGAGAGATGACAAAGTTTTTCTCTCACTTAGAGGCATTCAAAAGAGCTTAAAAAAAAAAAAAAAAAGATTTGCTCATAGTGTCACGAGGGAGCTCAGTTAAGGATGTGACTGTTTTGCCGCCACTTGGTGATATTGACCATGTAGTACTGTCCTGGGAAGTGGCTAAATATATGGATGTTCCAATTAGGACAGGTGACATGTTTTTTTGAGGTTCCCACCCATGACATTCATATCATGGACTGGCCAAGGGTTTTTTTTTTTTTTATAAATTTGATGTATTTTATTTATTTACTTTTTTTTACATAGTCCAGAGTTCCTGCTGCAGAGACCAATTATGGAACTGTTTCAAGACCTAATAAGCCAGCTGGTTGTTTTACACCAGGCAATGAAACTCATCTAAAGACATAAGACTATTACACTTTTTTATAAAATCTTTATCAAGTAGCTTTATTTTTATCCTCCTACATGTTTCGCCAATCTGTTTCTATTGGCATCCTCAGGGAATACAAATCAGTAAGCACAAAATGAAGATTACAGACTAGGTTATAACCGATGGTTCTAAATCATACAAAAAATTGGTATTGTGCGTGACAATGTGCATGTCTCGTTAACGTGATTTATTCGTGATGACTCATGACGTAATTGTTATGAAAGTTTATTTCTTTGATGTTTAATGATCTGATAAAAGTTTTCCAAATTTCTGGTAAAATTAGACCTTGATTCTTGTTTAGGTTTTCAGTTTTACGGGCGACTGTAGCTGCTTCTTTAAAGGTTCTTGAATGGTAGTTATCTTCTATGTATGGCATAAGGCTCTTATCCCACTCAATGTGATGGTTAGTAGAGGCAAAGTGGCATGAAAGGCCTGAAATGTCTTGTCTGTTATTTCTGACATATCCTATGTGTTCTTTCTTTCTTGTTTCGAAGCTTCTAGATGTCTGACCTACGTAACTAATACCACATGAGCAAGGAATATTATATACTCCAGAGTATTTGTAGAATGAGTGAGGATCTTTCGGTGATCTTAAAAATTAGGTATTCCATTACGTCCAATAGTTGATGGAATCTATTCTCCCACTTACCAACTATCCAAGTATCTTGCGAAGATTTTACAACAACACATTCACGTCTCGGATACTTATATTAAAAACTCAAAACATTTTATAGATAAAATAAAAAACATCCCTATTTTTGAAGAGGATATACTAGCAAGCCTGGACATCACATCTCTGTTTACTAACATTCCAGTGGTTGAAGTCATCAACATAATAGACAAATTGTTCCCAAGAAACATCACTACTTTGTTCAATCACTGTTTAACTTCTAACTATTTCATTTGGCAAGAAACGATCTACAAACAACTCACTGGATTAGCTATGGGTAGTCCCCTCTCACCTCCTTGTGCTGACTTATTCATGGAAGATCTAGAGAAAAAAATCTTAACCCAGATCTTTCCAAAACCGAAAATTTGGTACAGATATGTAGATGACATCTTTATCATTTGGGATCATACAAAAGAAGAACTAATGAATTACCTCAACCAAATCAATAGTTTCCACAATACCATCAAATTCACATTAGAAATGGAAAAAGATAAAAAACTGCCATTCCTTGACATTTTAATAAAGAAACAATCCAATAATAGTATCAACCTATCTGTATACAGAAAACCTACAAATACTGGACGTTACCTCCATTTCAACTCAGCTCATCACATAGCTCAGAAACTTAGCATTATCCATAGTCTCAAGAAAAGAGCTATACAGTATACGACAGACAAGGATGACCTACTAACGGAATTAACCACAATATCCAGAGAACTTTCTTTAAATGGTTACCCTAAAAGACTCTATAACAAGATTCTATTTACTGATATACCACATCGACAACGTGATGACGTCCAATACATCAGTACAATTACAATTCCTTTTGTCAACAACCTTTCCAAAAAATTAGCTAACCTTTTAAAACCATACAAGATCAGAGTGGCATTCAAACCAATCAATACTATTCGGAAATTTTTAAGATCACCGAAAGATCCTCACCCATTCTACAAATACTCTGGAGTATATAATATTCCTTGCTCATGTGGTATTAGTTACGTAGGTCAGACATCTAGAAGCTTCGAAACAAGAAAGAAAGAACACATAGGATATGTCAGAAATAACAGACAAGACATTTCAGGCCTTTCATGCCACTTTGCCTCTACTAACCATCACATTGAGTGGGATAAGAGCCTTATGCCATACATAGAAGATAACTACCATTCAAGAACCTTTAAAGAAGCAGCTACAGTCACCCGTAAAACTGAAATCCTAAACAAGAATCAAGGTCTAATTTTACCAGAAATTTGGAAAACTTTTATCAGATCATTAAACATCAAAGAAATGAACTTTCATAACAATTACGTCATGAGTCATCACGAATAAATCACGTTAACGAGACATGCACGTTGTCACGCACAATACCAATTTTTTGTATGATTTAGAACCATCGGTTATAACCTAGTCTGTAATCTTCATTTTGTGCTTACTGATTTGTATTCCCTGAGGATGCCAATAGAAACAGATTGGCGAAACATGTAGGAGGATAAAAATAAAGCTACTTGATAAAGATTTTATAAAAAAGTGTAATAGTCTTATGAATAATTGTCAAGAAAAAATTCAACATAATGAACAGGATCATCTAAAGACATTTATGCCAAGCATTCATACCAAAGTGGGATTAGAACCTGCAGCCTATTGGTTGGAGAGTAGATACATTAACCACTTATCCAAAGTTACTGAAATACTTTGGAGGTTTGGCATAGAGGATAATGAATAAAGCAATTGTCTGATTCATATTGTTATGGAGTTTTAATTTCCTTTTTTTAGAATACTTGTTGATTTTATTTGTTTGTTTTTATTTATATATATATATATATATATATATATTTTTTTTTTTTTCGTCATGTATATACTAATAGACTTTATATGAGGGTTTGATAAAAGATGACCAGTAAGTTTCAGTAAGATCTCTAGTTCTCCACAACTTGAAAATAACGAGCAATATGTTTTAATTACTTTAAACACTTTCTGCATTGGTTTCAAAAAGCTAATACACACGCTGCAAAAAATTATGCTTATTTGATAGGATTCTCATATTAGACTATAATAACATAATTTCGGTTGGTAGTCATTTGTAGAGAAGAATTGAGAGAGAGAGAGAGAGAGAATTACTTTTGCTGTAGAAATTTAAAAAATTACAAAAAATAAAATGTATATATAAAATTGACAAAAAATTAAAAAAATCCTTAGCCCACCCACAGTACAAATGTACTACAAGTTTAGTAATAACCTTTCATGGGTTAACCACATAAAATTTAAAAAAAAAGTTGGAATTTGGCTTACTGGAAGAGATGACAAAGTTCCTCTACTACTACTTCAAAAACCTCTGTTCTCACAGTGGGATTCAAACCTGTGGCTTGTTGGTTGAAGAATAGCAGCATTATTCACTTTGCAACCAGACTGGCAGTATGTTTTTTTTGAAGAGCCCGATTCAATCCTATCTGTGAAAGGAAGTGTTGTGTAAACCTTACTTAGGCAGAGCTAAGCTAACTGGTTTTAGACCACCATGTTACTTGAATTACTGGCTTTGTTTCTTCTCTATAAATAATTGGACCAGTTGGAAAGCTTGCACACTTGTTGTTATTTAAAGCTGCAGCCAAAGCAACTAAGGCTGTGAGCCTATTATGTTTGTTAATTGCATGTGTATGTTCTGACCAGTTTGTCTGTTTTGCAGGATGAAAACCCCAGGTTTCTATTCAGTTAAAAAAAAAAAAAAAAAACTAAGAGATTTTTGCTGTTTGTTTTTCCCCCATTTTAGATGGGATTTGAACCTAGGGCTTTCTAACCTAAGGACATCATTGAAATACCTATGAAATACCAACATCAGACATATTGGATGACGGTACCTGCAAAGAAACAGAAACCACCAGACTAAAATTTTATTTATAGTCACAGAATATTAGAGGAAGGAAGAGCTATGTGTATCTCACTTATGTATTAGGAAGTTATAAAGTAAAATTATATTAATAAAATAAAATGGGTAAAATCACTTTTTCTAGAAAGTATAATTATATTAACTGACATTTTTAAAACTATAATTCTGCTGCATGATTAATACCTTTTTCATGTTTTATAGGCACAAAATGGTAAGCTGGCCTCATGCTGTTCAAACAGGACTTCATACCATTCAGATGATAATAAGTTATTTCTTAATGTTAATTTTCATGACATATAATGTTTGGTTGTGCATGGCTGTTGTGTTAGGATCTGGAACTGGATATTTCTTATTTGGCTGGAAAAAAGCATCAGTAGTTGATGTAACAGAACATTGTCACTAATTGCCTACTTTGGAGTTAGCAGGAATAGTAGTAGTAGTAGGGACCAACCATTCAACAGTGATGTGCAATAATTTTCTAAGCTCTCTGTAGTTCTCCACAACTCGAAAATAATGAGCAATATGTTTTTATTAGTTCAAACACTTTCTGCATTGGTTTCAAAAAGCTAATATACATGCTGAAAGAAATTATGCTTATTTGTTAGGATTCTCATATTAGACTATAATAACATAATTTCAGTTGGCAGTCATTTGTAAAAGAGGTTTACAAAAAAGAGAGAGAAAGTGATAATTATTTTTGCTGTATAATTGCAAATAAATAATGTAATGTGCAGCTAAATGCAGATTTAGTTGATTTCATGTTGGAGGTTTCATGGAATGTTATCAGCACTGAGAAAGGATTAAAACTAATTTTAATACTTCCAATATTTAAGACATCTTCAGGGATTTATTGTATTTGTATTTGTGTTGTTACAAAAAGTTTTTTGTAACAACACAAAGATGTTACAAAAAGATGTCTCTGTGATGGAGATGAAATATTGGAAGTATTAAAATTAGTTTTAATTCTTTCTCAGTGCTGATAATATTCCATTAAACCTCCAACATGAATTCTTCACACTTAAGTCTCAACACACGGATGCAGATTTAGTCACTTTGCACTTTTTGACTAAGACATCCTGTAAATATTTTAAGTAGTTTTTTTGTTTGTTTGTTTGTTTTTCAAGTCAGTTTATAAACATCATTCTGAATTTGTAAATATAATCTTGGATTTGAAAGACTGTAGTTTTTGAAGAATCAGAATCAAGCAGATATCACTAATCTTTATGTACTGAATGGAAATGTTTTGAACATTTAACTGCTGTAAATAAAATATCAATGACTTTTTAATTTAATTTTAAGGATATAGTAGCCTGTTATTCATAAAGATTATTATTACATGTGGGTAATATATCTGCATGTGCACTTATAATCTTTACGAATAATTTGTACAGTTATATTGTTCTATCACAAATATTTGTAAAATTATAACAAAAAAAATCATTCTGAAACCACAATGATTTTAATTTTTGAAATAGTAGAACAGTATTATTTTGAACAGTATTTTTTCTAATGAATATTGTTTGTCATCATTATTTTGAACAGTATATTTTGAACGTTTTTTTTCTGATGAATGTTGTTTGTCATCATTTTCAAGAAAATGTAAATAATGTTTAAATTGTTTTAAATTAATATTTTCAATTGAGGAATTTGCCATATTTTTACAATTATTTATTCCTTTGAAGAACAGGTCCTCTTCTCTTGAAATATTAGAGAATCAGAAAAGATTAACACCAGTCACCTTTAGTACATTTAAAAACTGTTATGCAATTAAAATAAAAATTAAAAACTTTTTTTAAAAGAAAACTTTCAGTAATTTCTGTGTGTTATTTTAAGTGGGTTCCTCACTTTTTCATTCATTTTGAAATATAGGTATGGCAGTAAATATTCAAATATACAGTAACCTGTCATTTGAATATTCATTTTTAAATTAAAGTATAGAATGAAATAGAAGATAAAAAAGTTCATAAAAGTAATGATTCAGATTTTTGAAGATGTATTAGTAGCTTTACACAAGGTTTAAATATAAATAAAACACACATACAATCATCAAATTTCGGCCATGTACTCTCAAGGAGTGTACAGGATATGATAGTACTACATGAAAAATTTACATTATTACTAACTTCCTATCTACAATTTTCCTCCACATCAGTCTGTTACTTGTCAATACTCCAACATTATCAGCATTATCAGATCTTATATTTCTATCGTCTAAGGCACTTTGTACCATATCAAACCACCTATATCTTGGTCTTCCTCTGGGTCGTTTTGCTGCCAACCTGGCAGAGAACACTTGTTTTGCTAATCTTTCTTTGCCCATTCTGTTTAAGTGACACCATACCACCTGAGATTAGCTCTGCTAACGCATTCCTGGATGTTGACAATGTCAAGTTCTTTCCTAATATCCTCGTTTTTAATATGATATTGCCATTGATGCCATCTGTTCACGCCTCTAATCTTTCTCAGGACTCTCATATCTGCGGTCTCTAGTCTTTGATCAAGTGTTTTTACTTCTGACCCAGCTCTCAGATCCATAAGTTAAAACTGGTTTGAACACTGTCTTGTATACAGCTAATTTAGTGTTCCGACTAATTACTCTCTTATTCCATATGAATTTATTCGATTGGCTTCCTACCATAGCAGCTTTGTTGATTCTGTTGTCTATTTTCATATTTAATTTACTATCTTCACTAAAAATCATGCCTAAGTAGCTGAAATGTTTTTCTTGTTCCATAGGTTGGTTCTCCATTCACAATGCAGTTGACATTTTCATTGATTCTGCCTATTTTCATTGTCTTTGTCTTGTTATTGCTGACCTTCATACCATATCTATTACAACAGTTATTCAATTTAGTAGGGAATCTTGCAGACTTGTAGCAGATTTATTTAGAAGTATAACATCGTCTGCATAAAAGCAAAGAGCCGACATTAACATCTTCAATTTTGATATCAGGTTTAATACCGCTTTCCTTCATATTGTGGTTCATATAGATAATGAATAACAGAAGGGATATCTGGATAAATGTACATCCTTGTCTCACACCAGATTTAACATTAATCCATCTTATTGTACTTCAATTCTAACTGCTGACTTACAACTCAAATAAAGACTAAGTATTGCATGATATAATGCCCCATTGACACCATATAACTGCAGCGTTTTGAATAGCTTCTCTCTTGGCACCTTGTCATATGCTTTTTCCAGATCGACAAAACTTAAATACAGATCTTTGTTATATTCTCATGATTTCTCAACTATTTGTCGTAAAGTGAAGATCTGATCCTGACAACCTCTATTTGGTCTGAATCCAACTTGTTGTTCCCCAAGCTTTTCTTCCACAATTCTTCTCAAACGTTTCTCAAGTATACTTGCATAAATCTTACCAGGAATATTCAGTAGGGAAATACCTCTGTAATTTTCACATTCAGTTTTATTTCCCTTTTTATATATAGGTACTATGACACACATGTGTGTGTGTCTCTCTTAGTATGTGTTGGGTGCTTAAGGGTCAAAGCTGTATGACTGAGAGGAGACCTCCATATAGCCAGTCGGTTCTCCGACCAGCCATATTGTCAGTTCTCTGCATTCCTTTAAAGGAACGCAGAGAACCAACCAGGGCTTCTGACCTAATGTCCAATCCTCACCTTCTCGTAGTGTACCCTGTTAGGTATCTATCTGGATACTGAATGAACGAGGATGGGCTGGCAATTTGGGATTTAGCCAACCAAATTGTATTCTTATTGGCTTAAACCGAAATACAAAGTGATGTTACACACATATAATAGTTGTCAAATTATTATTACTTAGAATTACAGAATAAGTAAAAGGTAAAAGACTAAATATACAATTGAGCTGAGTTGAGTATATGGAAGTCTATATTTGCATATAGACTATTCCATATACTAATTTTTTTATTTTTATTTTTTTATTGACTGTTAACAGAATTTTTTATTGTCTTGCAAAACTCTTTCAACATAAAATAGAAATTGTAGAATAGTTCTTAATGTTTGTTATATAAAATGTAGTTCTAAAAATATCTTATAAGCAATATTGCCTAATATAAAATTATTAAGTACTAACAATAGTCATTGAGAATGAAAAAAATTTCATATGGAAAATATATTTTTAACACAATATAGGTAATTATATTGTGTTAAAAATATATTTTCCATATGAAATTTTCTAATTATATAAAGAATGTATAAAAATAAAATACATATTAATAAATAGCTATAAAAAAATAATTAAAAAAAACATAATTATATAGCAATATTTTGTTTGATGGAAGATGGCCTCAAATCTAGCTATGTATTAATATTCTGGTATTTCAACTTCAAGGTTAAGTCCTCTCACACATTAAGTAGTTGAAAATGACAGATTTTTTTGCCAGGGTGTGATGGTATTCTGTTTTTTTAAACAAAGTCAAAAATAAGTGTTTCTTATTTCTTGAATTTTCTTGAATAATCTTTGACATGCTCTTGATATATTAAAAAGGTTTTCTTTTTCTGTCAGTTTTGTCATCAGCCATTGTCACAAAAGACTCAAATGGATTACAAATCCAGTTCAGCTATTTTGATATTTGTAGAAAATACTCTCAAAAAGTAAGTTGTAGGAACTTGAGACACTGTTTTTTTTTACAACTTGGTCCAAAGTTGGTTCATTTTCTATTAAAACATATGTAAAAAATGCTAAAACACTTGTACTGTTATGAATAAAGTGATTCCAAAATTTTAATTCTTTTATCACACTTTCCATTCAGCCTTGGACAACAAAAAATCATTTTTAGACTTTGTAATGATAAATATGATTCATTTATCTTTAAAAAAAATCTGTGACAAATCAGCTAAACTTGAAGCAGTATTTAATCTCTTGCACATCTTGATGAAAAGGATAATCCACAAAGAAAACAACTGTCTTAATTTGAATAAATGTCTAATTATGTTTCAACATAATTAGATATATTCATATTTCATATATGAATGTTATCAAAAGTAAGAGGGGGGGGGTGAATTGTGAGAAATTAGGCAAGATTGTGTTTTGGTAGCACCACAGTTCACAGTCCTCACCCCACTGAAAAATAAGCAAGGAAATCAGAATCGAAGGCATTAGTTATGGAACATTTGCTGAATATTTTTAAGGTTTCTAATAACTGGCCACTACATAGTTTGTCTAATGGAAAAGGTGGAGCGTACTGTCATCAGTAGAGCTATAGATAGGAGTTGAAGTCAGAGAGCAAGTCATTTATTTAGAGAAGAGTGAGTGAGTATAGAACACTAGGGTACTCCTGTACTAATGCAGAAATCTGAAGAGATGAAACTACCTACACGATGAGTGACCAGAGAGGAAGCTGGTGATCCAATTGCAAAGAGTAGAAGCCCTGCATACCATAGGATAGTAGTTAACCGAACAGGCCTTTTTTGCAAAACCCAACCAAATGCCTTAGAGATGTCAAGAGTAACCTTGTGAGTTTTTCCAAACCTTTCCATTGCTTGTGTCCAAAGATGAGTGGTAAAGGCTTAAAAGGTCAGCTGTGAATTGAGAGGGTGAAATGTATGTTGTTGGTCTAATTAGCTTGTAGGCCTCCAGGTATTGGCTGTTGATGTCCTTCTGCTTGGTTTTGAGAGAATGGAAGTGAGAGGAATTTGATTGTAGGTTGTCAACTTCTGTCACTTTTTTTTTTTTTTTTTATGATCTCCATGTAACCTGTGGTGTGGTTTCCTTGCTGCAGGATAAATGCCAGTTTGGTAATTGAAGAGGATTTAGGATAGGTGCTAATTCTGGAACATAGTTTCTAGAACAGTAGGTGAAATAAGAATTAAGACCAGATAGATGCCTTGTTTATGTCTCTTATTCAGGATTCTTGATTTCTTTCTGGTGGAAAACTAAGTGACATGGTTGGTACAGTATAGTTACTTTGCCTTGGTCATCAGTGAAGCAATTTGAAGAGAAGAGTGATGCCAGGGTTTCATCTTCCTTTTGAACAGGAAATGAGTTTGCAGCGTTTTGCCCTTTCAAAATCTGATTTTTATATGCAGTTGTTGTGAGCCACTCATGTTATTCTGAATATTTTTCTTGGACTGCATTTGGCACATTGATTGAAGAAGAAACTTAGGTACAGAAATCTTGGGTGGAACAAGAATTTTAAAATCTTCATTCCAGTGATTATTTCTGTTCTTTAGTCTGAACAAATGTTTGGATCAGAACAGAGAGTGTGGAAGGCAGTGGAAAGAAGTTATGGAGATCATCCCGTTTTGCACCAAATGGGATGTAATGCCAAAGGATGTGAGATAGAGTTGTTCGGTGAAGGTTGTTCCATGGCAAAAGAAACTTGAATGAAATTGTTGTATGAGTTACCAAGAGGAGAAGTGATATTCTATTCGTAGTGTATTTTGAAGAGAAGCCTGTTAAGAAGTCAAGGGTGTTGGTAGTACGATAATGAGGGTCGTCAGGTAGTCTTGATGGGCAGACTATCTGCATTGTGGTGGTACTAATAACATATCTCCAGCATGCCTGCCTGCTTGAAGTGGGCAGGGATGCTGGAATTGGAGAAGTTTGAATTGTGGATTGTTGATATCTCCAAGAAAGGTAATCTCACATTTTGTATACTTTCGAGATAGACAATCCAAGAGGTCAGAGTGATCATCACCATTTGGAGAACAGTAGAGGCAGCAATGTCCATGATCAAATCTTGTTTGGCTGATCATGCTGTCATAACTGCATCAACAAGGGATTAAAGTTGTTTTCTTTCCACTAGATAAGATTTTAAGTCTCGTTAGACCTCCGAGACCTTCCCATCTTCCACTTAAAATGCTTGGTTTACAAGATCACGTGGAATATGTTATGTAGGACAGGCAGGTCAGTTGAAATATGCATGTCGGAGCACTTTAAAGGATGTAGATAAAAAATAAGAAACATAAGTGAGGATTAGCAGCGCACACTACAGAAACCATTGTGTGGCAATGCACTGAAATTATGTGGACTGCAATTTCTATCCCAGAGTTTTTAGAGTCATCCAAAATGTTATTAAAAAAAAAAAAAAAAAAACACCGGCACAATAAAATTCAGGTTATCGTACATCAAGTCTGGTAATCTCTCATAAAAAACCTCATGCATGCAGACCTTGGTAGCTCACATCATGTTTTCATAGTACTAATCATGTTACAACATAGAATAGACATGCATTCCATTGTTAGTGTTCATTCAAATACAGTTAACAGTATCTTGCTTGTAGCTTACTTGTTTACGTAATTCACAATTTTCTCCTGAGGAAGTGAACCATGGATGTTCATGAAACTAGTAGCATCTTCTTCTCTCCTTTAGTCCTAAATGGATTGTTGGGTCATTCATGGCTGGTAGGTGATATTCTTTGTTAGCCTTCTCCAATCATCTTAGCTCTTGTCCTTGATGTCAGTTGAGAAAGGGAGGAATTTGTCCATTTTTTTGATGTTATCAGTCCATTTTAATCGAGGTTGGCCCCTAACCCTTGGTCCCGGAATGATTCCTTCTAGTGCTTGCTTTGGAATGCCATTAGTGCTCTCCACATGTCCGAACCTTTTCATCTGTCTTCTTCTGATGACTGTCAGAATATTTTCCTTTTTTTCTCCCATCTATTGAATCAGTTTTCGGACATTTTCATTGGTTTTGTGAGCGGTATAGGGAATTCTCAAAAGTCTTCTGTAAGTTTTCATTTCAAAAGACAGGAGTCTCCCCTCATCTTCCCTCAATAAAGTCCATGCCTCACAACCATACAAGAGGATAGAATTCACCAAGATATCAATTAGTCTTAGTCTGATTGTGATTGCTATTCTGTTATCTCCCCACAATGGTTTTAACTTCTGTAGGGCCACGGTTTGCCTTAGCAATTCGGTATTTAATGTCTGTTTTGGAATGACCATCTTGACTCAATGTGCTTCCTAGATAAGTGAAATTCTTTACAATGCCAATTTGTATCTTTAAGAATTCAATGTCTGATTTTGAGGTTATCATTGTTTTTGTTTTTTTGTAGGTTTATGTATAATCCATATTTTTTTAATGTTCTGAAAACGCAGCTGGTTATCACTTGTAATTCTTCACTTGCTGCCAGAAGATGGAGCAGGAGTAGCATCACATAGTAATATTTCTACCAATTAGTTTTGCATGGTATTTATTCATACTGGCATTAAATATTATCAAGAAGGTAAGCTTAAATTGTGAAAATTCTGCAGATCTGCCATATAAAATTAATAATGAATAGGATGTCAGGGAGGAAAGCAAAGAAAATCCTTCCATCAAGCGGTGTTTCCCCAATGTGGTGCTTTTTTTACTTATTTTGTTGCAGATAATTGCCGGTCTATTCTATAATCATTTTTTCAATAAGTTTGTTAGTTTTAGAAACTAAAAAATTAAAGAAAGTTTTAAAACAAAATGTGTTTACTGGCATCTATCTGCTGATTTCTGTTAGGGCTGTATCTGGCATGATGATCTCACTGCATGGTTCAGGCTGTTTCCATTTAAAAGTTTATAAATTCAAATAATTCGAACCACGCAGTCAAAATTCTTCACTAAATTTCACCAAAATATAGCATGTTGTGGAAAATTACAAACATTGAACTGTTAGCCGTTATCACTTCCCTACAGCTGAAACCTGTTTGAGTCATTTTGTTCTGTAAGTGCTGCATATCAGTACCATCAGTGATTACCCTTCTCTTTGGATATCAGCAAACAATTGGAACATTTGCAGTCACTCCCTTCTTAACATCAATAATGTATAAAGTGAAAAACGATGGTTTTTCACTTTATGTTAAATATGTTATCTGTCCATCAGCCACCTGTTTATCCAAGTCAGTAGGATTGGATAAGCAGGTGGCTAATGGACAGGTATCAGAAAGTGGTATATTGGAGCATGCAAAATCCAACAGCAGCATAATGTAGCTATTCTCTGCTTCTTGCAAAGTGTAGATGTCTCAGCTTATATTTCACTATGTGAAATATAAGCTGAGACATCAATGTCTTACCAATGTCTCTCATCACAACTCCAGAGATTCTGTTGGTTGATAGACATCATTTTTTGTACCATCTTTGTACAAAGAGACTATAATGCATTCTTTCTGCTCCTGTGGGATCATTCTTGAGCTGAGATTCAACTCACACAAGCAGGTCAGGTGCCTAACCTGTTCAGCTGAACATTTCTTTAGCATACATGCTAATATTGCATCTGGATCTATTGCTGAATTCTTTCCCAGATTATGCAACAACTGAAGAACCTCCTCGTGCACATTCTCCTCATTTCATGATATCACTTTGCTCTATGTTACTTACATTCACCAGGTTGACAAATCAGTGAAATAGTACTCATTATTTGAACGATTGCATCTACTTCTGACACAAGCCCATCTGCATTCGGTAGCTTAGAATCCTTTCACTGTGATTCTTTCTTTTACTTGTGGCATAATGATAACATTCTTTTGGACTACCTTTAGCCTTCACAACCAGTTTCTTATCCAATTTTACTTTCCTTACAATACTCATAATTTTTCTGGCTTGTGCTAAAACGTTTTTTAAAGTATTTACTTTAAAATATCAATACTTCTGTCAATGGCACACCCAAAGGGGGAGCAAGGGGCCCTCGTCCTCACAAAGAAACAGGGGAAAAAAAAAAAACACTAGAAAATTTTCCAAAAATCTTTTCCCAATTAAAATTCTTTTTTTTTTATTTATGTTGTGTCGTGTCTTCTATTTCTATACTAATGAATTAGCGATCATTGCAGATGCTCAGTCATAGGTCATATGCAATGCACAGTGTGTATTCTCAAATCATCTACTCAACTCTTCCCCCCCCCCACCCAAGATTAAATCTTGAGTGCGCTACTGACTTCTATTATTATTATGGTTCTTGCGCCATCTACATTACTGAAGCTTCAAACTACACACGATGTCATTACTATCCACTCATAATAGTTTGTCTGCTAACTGCAGGTATTTTCTGGCTGATTTTTATATGCAAGATGAAAAACTCGTTTCCAGTAGTTTTTCATCCTGTGTGTGTGTGTATACTCTGTCCAAAAAGAAACTGACCTTTTCGAAAATAGAAGAAACTAGTGGCGCCACCTATTGTATCTTTTTGTTGTCTAAAGCGACAACCTTCATTAGTGTTGCGTCAACTGTTTATGACATTTGTTTCATTAGAAGCCGAGTTATAGTGCCAAGAGTGACAGTCTGTTTTGACGAACGGTCGGAAAATGAGTTTCAAACAGAGAGCTGCGATTGACTTTTGTCTTAAACTTTGTAAACGTTTTACCGAAACGCATCAAATGCTTTAAAAAGTATACGGTGATGAATGCTCATACCATGCTCAAGTTTACGAGTGGTTTGAGCGATTTCAAAGTGGTCGTGAGACACTTGAGGACGATGAAAATCCGGCCGTTCAAAAACTGGTCGGAAAGTTAACATCCAAAAAAAGTGCGTGATTTCATCAAAGAAAACCCGAATTCCTCCGTGAGATTGATTGCAGATGAATTGGGGATTCCGAAATCGACTGTGCACAGCATTTTGATTGAGAATTCGCGATTTTTTCCCCACGAGTTGACCGACGACCAAAAAATATATCGAATTGAACAGTGTAAGGACCTCATTAAAACCGCTTGTAAGGACTCAAACTTCCTCGAAACGATCGTTACTGGTGACGAAACGTGGTGTGTTGAGTAGTGGCGGATTAAGGATAGTTGGGGCCCCTAGGAAAATTATATTTGAGGTCGCCTCCCCCCCCCAAAAAAAAGAATAAAAAAAAATAAAAGTTAGGTGGCAAATAAATGAAATCTGGATTTTTTGCCTGTTAAAGGGTTAAAGGATGAGAAATAATAAAATTTTTTATTTATTTTTTTATCATTTTTGTTACAGTTTGCAAAGTTTGTTTTACTTGCACTGCACTCAAATAATGAAAACACGAAAAGTCACACTAAAAAGTTATTTTTGAAACAAACACCTCACTCTTACACGATTCAATAACAAATGAAGTTAAGGAGCAACCAGGTGAAACTTACTATCTTGGCAATGCAATCAGTTTTCGTGACCACGACTCTGTCGACAGCGCCATAAGCCGACATTGGTAATGTGGTTTAATTTAAAGCGCGTAGATAGCGCGCGCTGTTCAAAATACAAAATATATTAAGCATGTCAACTAGCGCTGACATTGGTATTGCAGCATTATTTAAAGCGTAGATAGTGCGCGCTATTCAAAATACTTAAAAATAAAAACGTAACCATTGTTTTGAAAAAATTTTTGCTTAAAATAATCAAGATTTTATGATGTTTACTGAAAACAATCTATTTTAAAACACTATAGGAATATGTCTTGTCTTGGGGGTCTCCCAAACCTTGAGGCCCCTAGGTACGTGCCTCATTGCCTTAATGGGTAATCCGCCACTGGTTTTGAGTATGAGTCCGAAACAAAGCGCCAGAGTGCTGAGTGGAAACTACCAGAAGAGAGGCATCCGAAAAAAAAGTCGCTTGGAGAAGTCAAAAGTAAAGGCAATGCTGATTTGTTTCTACGATTCCAAAGGCATTATCCACAAAGAATTCGTTCCGCCTGGCTAAACGGTCAATGGTGAGTTTTATCTCGAAGTTTTAAAGCGATTGGTAGCGAGAATTCGTTGCATACGGATGACCGACCATTTGTCAAAGCACACTGTCATTCTTGGCACTATAATTCGGCTTCCAATGAAACATGCTATAAACAGTTGATACAACACTAATGAAGTGTTGTATCAACTGTATATAAACATGCTATAAACAGTTGATACAACACTAACAACCTTCATTAGTGTTGTATCAACACACATTATATATATATAATGTGTGTGTGTGTATAGGCATACATCGCCATATGAGATCGACTAATTCACATTCTTTGGAAAACTCATGCGAAGATTCCTCTTGTCAAAACAAGAATCAACCTTGGACCTACCATCCAAAGGATGCAATGATAACAAATATCACTACGATGAGTTCTCAACTTGGTTATAAAGAAACTAACTACAGAAAAGGCTCATTCTGATTTAAGATGTTTGCAGAATGGTTTTCAATGCATTACAAAAATTCATGATGCTCGAATATCAGTACCCAATTGTCTCAAATAACAGTTCTTCCCGTGAATGTTTAAACTCTGAGCCTGATTAACCTTGTCAGGGTAATGTGCAAAACACACTTTTTTACATTTTGCACTTTCTTCATTAAAGTTCTTAATGAAATATTGCCAAACAAAGGATTTGGATCAGACATTGAGGAGTTTGAAACGATAAAACTAAATAATAAAATAATGAGGCATTAAATATATATCATAATACAGCTGACAGGTGGCAACAGAACTGATTTTATGATAGTATTTAGGCGATGGTTGGATTTTTCAATCCAACCGTCTGCAACAAATGGCCTGAGTGCAGGGGTGTTATTTCTGGAATGGTTAAATTTACCACCAAAGTAACTCAGGGTATGGTGATGGTATACATTGTCTCTTAATTGTGCTTTTCTAGTTGGTTTGCCTATTTGACAGTGAAAACCCAAATTTCCTTGGGCAAAACCATGCTACCACATGAAACAGCCCTTAGCCTCCATTGAAAAGCTCTTATGAGGGATCCTTGTGTTATAGACATGATATGATATGAACCATGATACTTCTAAATAGATCAACTGTGTAAACTGAAGGATCAGAGGATCCAAATCTAATAAGGTGCTTAAGATAAAACATAGATCAGTAACAATGCTGGCCTGTTTGGCCGAGTGGTTGGTTCATCTGCTCTCCAAGAGACCAGAAATCCCAATATAGGCATGGATGTTTGTGAATGTCTTTAGGTAAAGATGAGTTTCATGACGTAGTGTAAAACCACTTAGTGAATTGGCTTGGAAAAGTACCATGTTTGGTCTCGCAAGGGTTTCTAGAGTGAAAAAAAAAAAAAAAAAAATATATATATATATATATATATATACAAAAATATATATAAAAAACCCTTAGTACTGATGTACTATAGCTCCACAACGTTTAGTGGATGAAAGCAAAAAATATATATATATGTATACATGCCTGGCTAGATACGTTCCTGAGAACGTCCGTAAGTCGGATTTGTATGTAACTTGGATCCCTGATGAACAGCACATATGCAGATATATTAATAATAATACTATAATTGCTCATATGTGGCAATAATACTACAATGTAATACTGTAATAATAATAACAATACCCCTGTACCTTAATAATAAATTACAGAAACTGTTCTGCTCTTTCTTTTAATTTAAACTAACAGAACATAAAAACAAACTCATACAAAACGTTTAGATAGGAGAATTTTCAAAAAATAGAATATTAAAGGTTGCATCAATGATTGCTTACTGGAAGGGGCATTTCTGAGGCAAGGATAGGCTAACGTTAATCGGAAGATGATGATGGAGATGGTGCTGGAGAATCAGGATTTGATTCTGTTTCTGGAGGAGGGGAGCTTACCACTGAAGTCGGTTTCTTGAAAAATGATATCTAGCACAGCCTTTTTCTTTCATTTTTTTTTTCATTATAAATGGCCGTGTAGCAGGTGATTTTCCCCCCCTAACTGCACGATAAACCTTTATAAACTGCTGAATGTCAGGATCTTGCTCCTCAAGCTTAGCAAATCCTGTTACAATGATACGAAAGGCTTCAGCTAATTCTTTTGTGTTAAACTTTCTTGGCTCTGGATCTTCTGATTCTTGGTGTTCTTCTCTATTTCCTTAAGGTCTTCATTGGTTAATTCTTGTGAATGGGACTCTAGCAAGTCAATGACATCATTTTCATTGATGTTCAATTGCAGTGTATTGCCACTATCCAACAACAGTTTTTCTGGCTTCGGCGATGTATTCTGTGAAGCCACGAAAGTCATCACAGAATTGGGAGTACAGTTTGTTGCACACACCTTTAATTATTGATTGCTTCACTGCCTCCGAAGAATTAGCAAAGTTTTGATGGCATCATGGATGTTATAATTCTTTCAGTAAGTATAAGTAATAAGCAATAAGCTTTAAATGCAGAAATGACTCCCTGGTCCGTTGGCTGTAGTAACGATGTATGTTGAGTGGTAAAAGTAAGACCTTTACATTAGGGTAAAGGTCATCTAAAAATGTTGGATGTCCAGGAGCATTGTTCAGCAACAATCAGAATTTTTAAGGGACTTTTCTTTTACGAACAATTTTTTTTTCAAAAAATAATCTTCAAACGTGGCATGTGTGACCCAGGCCCTTAACTTTGACTTCCAAATAACGAGAAGAGCTGATTTAATAATGCGGCGAAGTGCGGGTTTGTTTACATGCGCGAAAGAAATTAGTTCCTGAATTATTAATTATCCTTATCGGGAGCCCGTTCGTAAGTACGGAACGCAGTAAGTCGTGTCGTCCATAACCCGGGAACCGCATGTATATGTGTGTATATATATATATATATATATATATATATATATATATATATATATTATATGTGTGTATATACTGTACACCCACAGATTGGGCATGTACACACACACACACACACACATACAGGGTGATCACTGTTTAAAGTCCAGTGATCGAAATGCGCTGACTTTGCAGGAATACATTGTGCATCATACTGTACTGATACCTGATAGAAAAGTAGTTCCAAATTTCCCCACCAAGAGCGCTGTATGATGTTCCGAATGCAGATGTAATTTTTTTGTGTGTGTAAGAAGACGAAAAGTGACACAAGCATAAATAACATTTTGCCAGAAACAGCATGCCACAAACTGCATCCTTTGCAGCACAGAGTGTTCAACGACAAAACGCAGTTGGTCGGGACATGTTGCACACATGCTACGTCATACTGTCTTTCAGCGCTCGGAAGTTATCGATGATCACCTGTTTAGTAAAGCTTTACAAGTAAAGCATGTTGGGATATGGTTAGCCATTACTGTGGACGGTATTAATAAGCAGAATGAAATATACATGAAAAATCTGATGTCTATTTTTTTTTAATTTCATGCATTTGGTGTTTACAACGCCTCTGGCGGTGATTTTTGAAACTACTTTTTTTTTTTTCAATGCATTCCTGCAAAGTTTCGCAGTACAGTATTTGAATCACTGGATGGCGCTCCACAATGCCTTAATCCAGGGGTGACCAACCTTTTATAGTTCATGCGTCAATTTTTTCATTTTTTAGTTATATCACTTTTCAGCGCTTTTAAAATACGGTAATATGGATATATTTAACAGTTATGCATAAAATGAGACCTTTTTAGCAGTTTTAAATAAAAGGATTTCATATAAAGACAAGATAAACATTAATTGTTGTACTGACTTTTGAAATTGCTTTCCTTTTGCTAAGCTTGTAATGTTTGGAGTTAAATCGGTTACAGAAAGCATCAAACAGTTTTACAAATTTGAATCAGTCAGTCGCGCCCGTAGTTTGTTCTTAATCATTTTCATTGATGAAAATGCTTGTTCGCATCTGTATGTAGTTCCAAAACGACAGACATAACTCTGAGCAAATTTTCTCTGTTCTGGAAAATGTTCACAGGGCAACGATCGCCAGAAATTAATTATATCAGAAGCATCTGGGAGTGATTTTCAAGATTTTTTGCTCAGTAAGTGAAAAGGGATTTATAAAAGATTAAATTCCTCTTATAAAAAACATAAAAACACACACATGCAAATACATCGAATAATTGCAGGTTTCAGTATCAGCCAATTAAGGGAGCGGGCAAGAACTTGACATACGCGTTCAAAATGAAAAAAAATTTTTTTTAATTTACAGAACTATATTAAGCCTTAATGAAAACAGAAATCTTATCTTAAACTTAAAGAACTGTTAATAAAAACGTAAAGTTCGAAAACACAGAATTGTTCACTCATCGAATCAGAAGTTCATCAAACGTTATGACACGAGAGTCAGCTGTAAACTGATTGAGTAACTGGTGACGCTTGTCAGCATTTCCCGATGCCTGTTGCTTCAAGTTCAAACAAGTATAATAAGTGCGCCCTCTAGAATTCAGTGGTAGGTTAATAGTTGTATACGATTTATATATATATAAATCGTATACAACATTTAAAAAAATTTTTCTCTAGGGTTCAGTGCGCCACTTCTAATCATGCAATGCGCCACTTTTGGCGCATGCGTCATAGGTTGGCCACCCCTGCCTTAAACAGAGATACTTAAATTTTCAACCTGTGTATGTGCATATACAGTATAATATATAAAGAATAAAAACTATAGGATCTCTAAATACACTTAAAACTGGTGAGCGACCTAAATATCATAGATGCTATTGTCCTACTGGAAGCATTCACAAACAACAGCATCTAAAATATACTGAGGATCAGTGGCGGCTTGTGGCTTTAAATCGTGGGGGAGCTACAACTTTCGAAATATACATACACACTGTAAGTACAGTGTATACGTGTTTGGATAAAATATCAAAATTATGGTAAAATTTAAAAAAATTAAACATGTCCAAATATTTAAAGAGACGGAGTAAACACGATAAGCACTATGACACTCTACTACTGACGCAAACTGCATATAAACAACAGTGGAACTGCGCGACGGACAGTGCCGCATTACGCTAACAGCTCGCATCTCACTATGATGTGTATATGTTTGCGCGCGTAGCAATATGACACTGTAGTAAACACAGTGCTGCTAGCGTCCTTTGCCCTCCTAACTGCTACAAGATGGATTTTTATTATTTTTTATACAAAATAAGAGAATTGTATAGGATTGTTGATGATAAAATTAAATATTACAAGCAAATATAAATAAATTAATAAATATATATATATGTATCGAGAAAAATTGGGGGGTGCTGCAGTTCCGTAGTACCTATGCACGAGCCACCCATGCTGAGGATAGTCGAACAATTGGGAACCATGTAGCCAAGGTGGTCCTATTTGTTGAGAGAAAGTTGTATGAGAGCCCAAAAGAACGTCACAGGTGTGTAGTTGAACAGACATATTACATTGGTCAAATGGCAGGAAAAGAATGGGATATAAGCAGATACTGCTTTTATCCCATCTGTTATATGCAGGTGGGATATAGCAGCAAATGGCAAAGGAACTCTACAGTGCATTAGTGAGGTAAACATGATATTTGCTTTTTGTTAGGAAAGACCTGGTTCAAATCTTTTCAAGGTTGCAAGAAACCATATAAATAATGACTTTTTCTATTGAAGATTAGCTAGCTAGTCTCCTTAGAAGTGGAAAGGTTTTTGTCTGAACTGCTCAGGTAGCCATTGCCTACAGGCTTTAATTAAATTTTAATTTTTTTAATTAAACTGTTGGATTAAAATTTTACTTTTTATAACAATTCAAACACTTTAGGAAATTTTCAATAGCTTGGCAACTGCTATAAAATTTAAAATGTTTGTTACACTGCAAACTTGGTCTATATGATTCATATAGACCAATCCGTATCTCAGGAATGATGGTAAAAGTACTGGTAAAGTTGATCAAAAAGAGAATTTAGGAATGGATAGCCTGGGTGGATGTGGATAGGATACTCTATGAGAAGCAGCATGGCTTTGTGAAGGGTCAGTCATTCCTTAGTAATTTACTGACTTGTTATAATAGAGTGACAACTGAGTTGGATAAAGGTGGTGACTACAAGATGATACTGCTGGATTTTTACAAAAGGCATTCGACAAGATACCATATGGAATTCTGTTACGCAAACTGCAAGAAATGGCAATGGATATAAAACTGGTGATATGGATAAAAGCGTGGCTGATGGACAGTTACCAAAAAATAGTATATGGAGGAGCAGAATCCAGGAGAAGGCAGGTGACTAGTGGCATGCTGCAGAGATTTGCTGTTTAATTTGCCCATAAATGATTCAGGAAATAATTTGAAGCGAGATATTCAGTTGTTTGCTGATAATGCAAAGTTGAGTGAGGTAATAGTTAATCAAGATGATGTAGAGAGCTTGAAGGATGATTTAAATAGGCTGACACTATGCACAAAACATAATAGATGTCAATTTAATGTGGAAAAGTGTATGATTAAGTTAAAGGTAAAGTTATGAATTTTGGGATAAAAAGATTACAAGATGTGTACCACATTGAATGGGGTTATAGTCCAGGAAATTGATGAGACCAGGAATTTGTGGTAGTTGTAGTAGTTGATAGACAGCTGAAATTTAGAGGGCATATCGCTAAGTTGCCAAGATAGCTCAAAAATCACTTAGCTATTGAAGAACACCAACAAGCATGGATAAGGGAGTTATAATTCCTGTTTATAAAACCATGGTATGACATCTGAAGTACTATGCTTAGGTCTGATCATCTGGGTTTCTTAAAGATGGGGAAGCGGTGGAGAGGATTGAGAGGTGAGTGACCAAGATGATGAGTGGTCTGTAAAATGCTTCCTATGAGGACCGATTGGGAGTTTGTGGATTGCAAAAGTTGGTTGATAGGCGAAAACAAAGGAATATGATCGAAACATTGTTTCTTTAAGGATTTTTGTAGGATTGATGCAAAGGAAATGTTTCAGCACTTGGCTAGAAGACAGAACAAGGGGTTATTCTTGAATGTTGGGTAAGTGTGATAAACAAGCGCGTGAAGACTAGATTTTTTGCTTAGAGAGTGATGAATGAATGGAATGGGTTGCCTGAGTTAGTTGTGAGTGCTTTGTCTGTTAATGGTTTCAAGGAGGGGGGATACGATAGATAGCGTTGATAGTTTGACTCTCCCACAATGAATCCTAGCACTCCATGGTGGTACCTGTGCAATAATAATAATAATAATAAATCAAAAAATCAGCTAACGCCTTTTTATTCCCGTATATACGGGAGTAGGCGAGGCCATTTAGCCCTATCTAACTTTTGGAGACTGAGTGGGCAGTTCAATCTCCACTGGTACCAATCAGAGATAGATGGCCCAAAGCTATCACTAATTAAGCGGTACGCAGTGAAGAGAGACGGCTCAAATGTGCCGCCATCTCGTGGTCCCTAACCGTAACACAATATATTTAATGTCTGAAATAATGTGGGTTCTACGGTCGATTTTCTTGAGTTTATTTACAGGACGAAAAACCCGAGTTTTCCGGAGGAAAAACCTGCTTGCCCGTGCCAGAGATCGACTAACTCGGGAACCGGTCGAAAAAAGGCTTAGAAAAATTTCCTCTAGTCGCCGACTAGACTCGAAACCAAGACTTCCTTCGTGCGGCCAAGCGCGGTGGTGTGCAAACGCCACATCCACTGAGCTACACAGGCTCAAATAATAATAATAATAATATTATTATTATTATTATTATTATTATTATTATTATTATTATTATTATTATTATTATTATTATTATTATTATTGCACAGGTACCACCATGGAGTGCTAGGACTCATTGTGGGAGAGTCAAACTATCAATACTATCTATCATTATTATTATTATGCACTTAACCTGAATATATTGATAGAAATTTGCTGCAAGTGGTTGATAGTTAAGACATCACCCTGGATAACTGCAATGTTGGAAAGAACACTAACTTGAAGGGATTAGGAAGTTATTCTCCTACATTACAAGGCCTCGATAAGACTACTATCTGAACCATTGTGTTCATGTATGATCATCGAAATTCCATGGAGATGAGGGAACAGTGATAAGGTTCAGCACCAGCTGACCAAAATCATATATGGCTTGTGGCACTTTGCCTATGAAGAGAGATTCAATAAGCATGGTCTTCAAAATTTGAAGACTACGCTTCAGTCTTGAGGAGATATGATATACAAGTTAGTAAGTGGTGAGTCTCTGTAACTCAGTCGGTATAGACGAAGCCCTTTGATCAGAAAGACTGGGTTCGATTCCCATCAGCGAGGTGAGGAACCTTTATATGGTCTCTTTTGATGAAAGGCGCTGGTCACAGGGAAGGGTTTTTTCACCAGGAAAACTCGGGTTTTTTTCCCCCCAAAACAGACAAACCGGCCCCGTGAACACACGCATCTACGGACATAGGACATGCCGGGGAGGCATAGGACTAACCACCTTATCCTCAGGACGGGTATGGTTTGGAAGGGCTAAGGACAGCCCCGTAACAGGCCACTAGGGCTAATATGTAAAAAAGGAAGAAGAAGAAGTGGTTCTTAAAATAGATACAGAGGAAATTTTATAGTTCATGGTAGAAGTGATGATGAGGAGAACCCAGGTCATCCCTGGATACTGAATAAGGGTGTGGGCAGGAAAAATGTGAGGTCGAGGTTCATTGGTGAATGCTTTTAAGGAGAGAGAGGATTCCATGGATAATTACAAACCTAGTTTAGAGAGAGGAGACTCTCAGAAGTGATTTATGAACATTCAAAAACAATTATATTATTATTTTATTTACTACTGTATTGTCATTCCTATTTCTTTTTATTGATCTCAAAAGTATTCCACTGCTTGACTTGAACTTCTATTTCCGAGAACTCACTCATTCCTAAAATATGAGTAATTGTGGAGGTACACGGAAATGCTTATTTATAATACTGTGTCATCGGTTTCATTATTTTTACACATGGAATTTGATAAAGAAAGGTGATGTCATTTGCTTTTCACGTGCTATTTACAAAAAGTCAAGGCCGTTTGCTTGTAAAACTTGACGTTCCTGGTGGTTCAACTAGCGTCAGCTATTTATGGAATTCTTGAAATTTCAGCTTTGTAAGTTATGGTTAATTTCATTTGCCATGACCTAATAAATTTTATTTAAATGAACAGCGATTAAACAGTTCTCGTCTTATTGCAACGTCAAGTTTATAACAGCACCAGTAAATGAAGATGTTCGCTCTGTTTTACAGATAACAGCATTATGCTAATTAACTACTTTTCTGATCGTCATATTTCTAAGCATCCTTGAAAGCATACCAAGGCAATTAGGAAGTTTAACACGCTTCTTGTAAGCATTTAGGCATTTTGTGACATTATTCGTTACTTGGTTCTCCTTACATATGTTTCAAAATGCCTAAATGCTTACTAGAACTGCGTTAAATTTCGAATATGTTAAGATGAAGGTGAAATTCATTGCAACTACGGCACAAAAACGCAAATCATGACTTAATCCATATCACGGGGAAGATGAAAAGCATTCTTGCTTCACCCCTTTAAGCCAGTCCTTGTAAAATATTCTTGAAGTTTACTTCGATCTTTTATTTTCTAAATGAAGTGGTGAGAGCTTGTTGGCAATATTATTAATGTCACTCGTTTTAAACTATTGTGGAGTTAAGAGTATTTGCGTTTACAATTATGTCAGACAATGTGAAGCAGTGTTGCCGTGGATCGTAGTGTAATTTCGCAACAGTTCCTGTGATCAATTCCGAATTAAGTAGAAAAAGTATCTTGCCTGGGACAGGTGTTTTTTCAGTGACCCCCTTTAACTGCTTCCTTCTATAGGACAAAGTAAATTAATAACCCTTAAAGATGATAAAGATGATAGGAAAAATAGAGGAATTATGATAAATGGAAAAAAAAACTAAAACACGTACGATTTGCTGATGACATTGTTCTTTTAGGAAATTCTGCAGAACTTCGACAAATGCTCAATGAATTGAATGCAGAAAGTAAGAAGAAAAGATTAAATATAAACAAGAGAAAACAAAAATAATGTACAATGAATACATTACCAAAAACCAATACAAACACGAGTAAATTTATATAGTAACCCCATATGTTTATCCAGAACAAAAGATCACAGCAAGGGAGATTGTGAAGAAGAAATTACATATGGAGGAATTGGATAGCATTTGGAAAACACCGTAAATCACTCAAAGAAACACATCCCTATCTGCCTTAAAAGAAAAATATTTGACGGTGGTATGCTTAGTCATGACATGGAACCTGATACACGTATATAATTCTTTGTAAAGCAATATGTGTGAAGAAATCTTCCCAGGCTACAAGCCCCTCGATCTGACATTCTCGAGAAATTATATCATTGCACGAGGTTAATTTGGCATTGTATTTTGGCACAGAGCTGGACACATACGACTGCATAGGTTTTTTTGGTTTAGTGGGAGAGAAAAAAACTAATTATTTGGAATATTTGATAAATATTGACATGAATGCAGTAAGCCTCTCAATGATCTCCCTACCTCATGTGTCTCTTCCTTGGCATTCTTCATTGACTACTGCAGTTTTTTGCAACACATGTTCTAATGTGGTGAATAATTTTATGGAATTACTGGAAGTTAATTTAATTCACTATTTAGCTCTGTGGAAATGCCATTTGCATCCATAGCACTAGATCACCCAAAGAAATATCGTTCTAAGTTTTATTCCAGTCGCCAACTAGAGAAGCTTTTTCTAACGATGTTGTCTACCAGTTCCCAAATTAGTTGAACTGTTTTAAAGAAAAGAAGGTTTTTCCACAGGAAACGTATTTATCCAGCGACTCAAGAAAATTAATCACAGACCTCACACTATTTCAGACAATAATATATATAATAGGGTTAGAGATCATGAAGTAGTAGTAGCTGATGTCATGCTCTTTCCTCTGGAAGAGTATGGCAGGGGAAAGAGAATGGAATTGATAGCCTTGGGCCATCTATTCCTGATTTGCTGGGTGTGGATTAAGTTTGAAAGTACTGGTCTGAGTGATAAAACATGCTGTTATGGAATCCAACTTTATTCCTATAGTTACGAGATAGGAAAAATATCTGTCATGCACATTTCAAAAGACAAACTGATTATTAGCAAACGAATGCGAAATGAACACAATCCATAAGAACCATCCAATTATGGCTGCACATATGCTTAGAATCTTCAGAAAGTAAGGAGAAACAATATCGGCAATGAGTTTTCATGATGTCACTTGCAGACAGTTCATTTTTGGGGTATACTGGTCAGAGTTCGAGTGCAATTATGAAATGCAGCATATTATCTCCTTCCCTTGTGTTCTGTTTTGAGCAACAAATTCGAATTTGTTTTTCTCTTAAGAGGTATCTGCACTCATAAGTTATTAACCAGTGTAAGAAACTTGAGAAAAGCCAAATCGAGAACAGATATTTCCTTCTTACGCTATGTCACGGTACATTTAGTTTCCAGATTGTTTAACCTTGAATCTATTGCAGAGGATCGAATGATAAGCCATTTCAGGCATCCACTGTGACATCAAAACATACAGATATGAATGATATTCAGATATGAAAACGAGAAAGAACTCACAGAAAATAGACTACAGATTAATTACAGGGATAAATTCCAATTATAAGCGACACATACCATTCTAATTCAAGAGAATTTGCAACAATAGGAAACTCCACGATTTTATATATTACAGGTGCTCATCAATCATAGTCAATTATGTTTTTTTTTTTTTTTTTTTAGTTATGATGTTTATACCGGAGGGTCTTAATGACCTTCGCGTGAGGAAATTTCTCCTAAGTCTGTTGGCGATGCACGCACAAAAATAGCGATGTTGGAAAAGTATGCCAAAAGAGAGTCAGAACTTCAGCGCCACCTCACCTTTTCTTAGACTTAGCACCGAAACAGTTTCGAAGAATCGGGACAAAATAATTTTTGCCTATTTGCCTACAGGCCATCAATTGACCCCAAACGACGGTTGCACTGTAAACATCCAACAACGTTAACCTGTCAAAACGCTAACATCTTTCCATTTTGCCACTTTATCTTTCTTTACTCATCCTTGTTGGTTTCCCACCCCTCCTTAAGTAGGTCTTTACAGGTGTAAGACTAACCTGTTTAAGGCCTTGCCGTAATTGCCCTTTGACCTTAGTGCATCATCTGTTGTCTACGCAATGATAAACCGGTCTCCACTAAGCTTCGTTTTTGGTGTGTCTTCGCCTCTTGTGTCAGACTGTTTCTCAATTTCAGGGATATCAACAAGGCTTTAATCATTACAATGCAGCTTGTCTCTATTCTCCTTGTATTCCCAGCTCTTTTAAACATAGGTGAGTTCGTCAAATAACTTGTCATTGACAATGAAATGTTATAATAGATTTTTTATAGGAAAATTTATAATATTTTACGAGGGCTGGTAGCTAATAGATAATAGTTACAAGTGGATCTTTAAGATAACAGCAAAAACTTGCATTGTGTTGTGCGCAAACAAAATCTATTGTTGCCATGGAAACATGACGCCATACATTTTCTGTCAAAAAACACTATAATGTTAAAACTACTTATACTTTTCTCTAAACGTTTTGGACGTGAAAATTAAAATGGGGAAAAAATGCGTAAAGAAAGCTCATTTAGTGCGAACTGTTCTAGAAATTTTCAGTTGAATGATTAAAATAAAGTGTCGATTAATCGTAACTATTGTAGTATAAAAGTGTTTCTAAAAATATGATTATATATGATTATAAATATACTACAATATATTTATTTAGTTTTTTTTTAAAATAAATAATATAAATTTATTTATAACTAAAAGCTAACTCTAGTTTTCGATATTTTAACGAGCCTGTGTGTGCCCTCCACCCCAACTCTATTTCGTAACTTTATTTTAAATTACTTAGGGGTTATTTATTTCTAATAAGACCCAAGTGGAATCCATCGCAATCACGAGGTAATGAGACAGATAATGGATGTGGCCAGTATGACTCCTCGCATTGTTTTTGTAGAGTTTGAATTTATGCAATTGAGTAACAATTTTTATAAATAAATGGCCATAGTTCATAAGACCATTCATTTATTTTATTTTATTGATTTTATTTCGTAACTGAGCTGCAAGTGTCACTGCATTAAAACAGTGTAACATGCGTTTGTTGACAGTCAAGTTACATAACAGGCAATATTATAAAATAAATAAATAATATCCATAGAGTAAGCTCATTAAAGAGGGCGTTGTTCGCTAATTTTCTGTTCTGCTGGTAATTTTCAGATGGAGCGTTAACACACGATTTAAATTATAATAATTTGTATATGAATGCGACATATTTTCGCGACATAAATATTATATAATATTTATTTTATTTTACTGATTTTATTTCGTAACTGAGTTGCAAGTGTCACTGCATTAAAACAGTGTAACATGCGTTTGTTGACAGTCAAGTTACATAACAAGCAATATTATAAAATAAATAATATCCATGGAGTAAGCTCGTTAAAGAGGGCGTTGTCCGCTAATTTTCTGTCTGTTGGCAATTTTCAGATGGAGCGTTAACACACGATTAAAATTATAATAATTTGTATTATGATTGCGACGTATTTGCGCGACATAAATATTATATAATATTTATTTTATTTTATTGATTTCATTTCGTAACTGAGCTGCAAGTGTCACTGCATTAAAACAGTGTAACATGCGTTTGTTGATAGTCAAGTTACATAACAGGCAATATTATAAAATAAATAAATAATATCCATAGAGTAAGCTCGTTAAAGAGGGCGTTGTCCGCTAATTTTCTGTCTGTTGGCAATTTTCAGATGGAGCGTTAACACACGTTTAAAATTATAATAATTTGTATATGAATGCAACATATTTTTTATACAATGACGCATTTCTTCTTTTTTTTTTTTCAACTAAAGGCAGTCTATATATATATATATATATTATTGCTGTGAGTTACCGTATGACGCTAGTTATTAATATCAAAGTAGCAAATTAGCAGTTCTCAAGAAACAGCCAATAAAAATGGCGAAATGTGGGATATTTGAAAGAGGTGAAGAAAAGTTCACTAACCTGGAAAAGATCTTATTATGGAGTCGACATTTTTCCAGAGGAGAAATTATTATGATACGTGTCCTAGATTCCGGAATATAATATACGAATCTGGAACACTGGAACAAAGAGTTGCTATTATAAGGTAAGTAAAGTCCGTAGTTCAGCTTGAAATGTGGTGGGCGACTTTTATTATTATTATTACTGTTATCACTACTTGATTTGTAGCTTTTGGTGGATGCTGAATTAGCATTATAAAATAAAATGCATGTGAAAATATAAGAAAAATAACAGACGTAATAAAAATAGGAAATTTTTATTTCCTATTTTTATTAAATAGAAAAATGGGAAAAAATAGCGAATACAGATAATTAAAAAAAGCAATGAGGTAAAAGGTGTTTTAACTGCCAAGTGCTATCACTCCAACGAACTTCTATAGATTAATGAGTACGATCCGACAGAATAATAAATAGAAATTGTTACAGATCCCTCCTAAAAGAGCAAGCAATTTATTTTAAAGAATTATGTATTTTTTTGTGCGCTCTAGTTTATTTATTATTAACTGGACATCTGGCTAAGACTCATCGTGGGAGACCGACATTAAGATTATTTACACAATGCCTATCATACCTCCCTCATTCACACATAATGCACTCACAAGGACCTCCACACACACACACACACACGTATAATATGCAATATATAAATATGAATTTGGTTTCTAATTGCAAATATTAATGACAGCATTTTATATTAAATAAACACAGAGAATATTTAACACCTTTTACTAAAATAACTATTTCTGATCGAAAAAAAACAACAACTGAATGTTAATGCATTTCAAAGCTAGTGAAAGTACAGCATCATTCAACAAATTTTCATCTAAATCCTTATTGTTACGCAGTTTCGAAATTATCCTCGGATGACATCAAAACAATACCGCATAAATAGGAGTTCAATTATCATTGCTGAGAACTTATAGGTTAATAGCTAGCCAGAAGGCTTTTAAAATGATACTTCCTGATTAATGCTACGCTTCACAAGGAAAACATGCTTTTAGTTTATGGAAAAATAATTGAGGAAATAAATTATTAGAAAATGAGAAAGATTAACGTTCTTGTTTTGAATTTTTACTGCTGCTGAAACATGAAATTGCTTACAAACACTTGTCGAGTTGTAAACCATTATAGAGGTTACCTCAGTATCTGGTTTAACTTAAATTTTTATATTACACTGCATGCAACTACTTAAAATTGGTCCGTCTTTTAATATGTGAAAATTGAGTAGGCAAGATTGCTTTTCGCTTTCTAGGCTCTTGAAAAACTAAAGTTGAGTTTACTGAAACAAACTTGACATCTCATTTTCTTACTATTTAGGTCAAGCCACTTCTAAGTCCACTGAACATTTGATATTTCATTTTTAAAAGAGAAGATTTGTCTATTTGTCTCATGGAAAAACATTCCTTCCAAAAAAGTATTCTTATACTCCAACTAGTTTTGTAATATTGGCCAATACGTCTGGCTAAGTTTTTCTTTAATGGTGAATTTTTTTTTAATGGTGAATTTGGAACGATGAATCTCGCTACAGTCTGTTTTCATCGGATGAGAGAACATGGAGCTAGTGAATGCTACGAGTAGGACTGCAATCTTCCAGCTGTATTGCGTGGTGGTGGAAGGTACGAAGCAGGTTATCCGGTTTTTATCAATACTACCACAAAAGGATAGTGCTACGCTGCACTTATGGAAGTCTAAGGTGAACGGCCAAACCTTCACACCAAAGCAATGTACCGTCATAGAGCAAAGTCTACTCAAGGCTTGTTGAGATAACAGCTGGGCTCTGGTGGAGCGGCCATTTCAGAGCCCTAAATTCGAGTGACCAATGAGAAAACATGAATAACGACTCTATTCTTGAGGGCAACATCACCGGCAGACTTCAAGGTAGTCGTAAGTGAAGATTGGAGTTTAATTTCTCGTAAAACTTGTCAGAAATCATTGAAAGGTTTGCCACTTTAACGAATGTGCCACAACGAAAGGTGGGCCTCTGTACGTACTAAAAAGATGTTCTGATCTTTGTCTGTGTTTCTCAAGTATTCCATATACTGGCTGGATAATTATTAAAATAAAAAAAAGTATCTTTATATAAAAAAATCTCCAGCATGAGTACGTTACAACAGCCATATTAAGTTCAGTGCTTTAACAAATAGTTACTATTTAAGTAATGCATTGTATGTGATCAACAACTCTCTGGGCTTTTATCAGCTATATCACGTTTCATACATTACACCTAAATACTGAGGTGTGGCGAACAGCTAGTTATTACTTTCCTCAAATCGTACCCTTAAGGTATCATCCATGTTTAACTACATGAAACGTGAATCACATAAATTGCATTTCTAGTATATTTTGCTAGGAGGTTTGTAATTTCGAAACGCGAACATTCCTCTACTTTGTTTTCGTCTTAAGTGGAACGTGAGCTGAGTTACTGAAAAAGAGAATAAACGTGGTGATTAACAGCTAGTGAAAAACTGAAATAAAAAAGAAAAGGAATGTAATTGAATAGTTTATATCTTTATAGTTCAGGTTATCACATAAAACAGAGTGGTAAATAGTAAAACAAAAAAGTAAGGGTTTTTTTTGTGTAGTAGTTCAAAACTTTCATTAATGCTCACAAAAAATAGATTTTTTTTTTTTTTTGCTTTTTGTGTAAAGACGACACCTACTTAAACTAAATGAGTTCCCATTCCTTTTATTCAGTGCATACAGGAGTGGTGCAGCCATAATTTTTCGACCTGTTACTGTCAATGTCAACTTCATCAGTGTTGTGTCAACTGTTTATGACATTTGTTTCATTAGAAGCCGAGTTATAGTGCCCAAGAGTGACAGGGTGTTTTGACGAACGGTCGGAAAATGAGTTTCAAACAGAGCTGTGATTGACTTTTGTCTTAAACTTGGTAAACGTTTTACTGAAATGCGTCAAATGCTTCAAAAAAAAAAAGCATATAATGATGAATGCATATACCATACTCAAGTTTACGAGTGGTTTAAGCGATTTCAAAGTGGTTGTGAGACGCTTGAGGACGACGAAAAGCCGGCCCGTCCAAAATCTGGACTGAGCGAAGTTAACATCCAAAAATTGCGTGATTTCATCAAAGAAAACCCGAAATCATCCGTGAGATTGATTGAAGATGAATTGGGGATTCCAAAATCAACTGCGCACAACATTTTGACCGGGAGTTTGGGGCTTCGTTAATTGAATTCGCGATTTGTTCCCCCACAGGTTGACCGACGACCAAAAGATGTATCGAATGAACACAAATGACCTCATTAAAACAGCTCGTAATGACTCAAACTTCCTTGAAACGATCGTTACTGGTGACGAAACGTGTTTTGAGTATGAGCCCGAAACAAAGCGCCAGAGTGCTGAGTGGAGACCACCAGAAGAGGGGCATCCGAAAAAAATTCGCTTGGAGAAGTCAAAAGTAAAGACAATGCTGATTTGTTTCTACGATTCCAAGGGCATTATCCACAAAGAATTCGTTCTGCCCGGCAAATGATCAATGGTGAGTTTTATCTCAAAGTTTGGAAGCGATTGATAGCGAGAATCGTCGCGTACGGTATGAATATCGTGACAACCGACCGTTCGTCAAAACACACTGTCATTCTTGGCACTATAACTCGGCTTTTAATGAAACAAATGTCATAAACAGTTGACACAACACTAATGAAGGTTGCCGCTTTCGACAACAAAAAGATACAACAGGTGGCGCCACTAGTTTCTTTTATTTTCGAAAAGTTCGGTTTCTTTTTGGACAGAGGGTGTACTCTGTAAAATTTTCTTTCGTTTGTGACTGATTTCATTACTCATGAAATCTACACTATTTTAAAATAATTAAAAAAACCTTCTTTGAATGAAGTATCTTATTATGTTTAAAAATATCTAAAATCGCGAATATTGGAACATACGAGCCATGATCTCGCTGTAATCTTCAGAATCTATCTTGGAAGAAATATTCTTGTAAGTTATTTTGTTATGTGGTTGATAACCGAAAAAATAAGCAAGTAAAAATAGTTTTATTGATCTCCGTGGTAAGATAACTGAAACTGTAGCATTGTCTAAATGAGTACGTATTCTGTTTAATATTTTTCATGAACGGCGCAAGTAATTTTTTTTCTCGTCCTTAAGCGCTTCAGTAGCGAAATTTGCCCTTCGCACAAATGTCGCTACAAAAGGAAGTGTATCTCGTATTGGATGCAAAGAAACTTTATTAAGTTCAACGACTAAAGGTGAGGTATTCGAATCTTAAGTAATTCAATTTCAATGAAGAATAAGAACATGATTTCCTAGGGAAACAAAGGTAGATCTCCCTTGCTTAAATGTTATAATAAAGTGGGTTTAAGATGGATTCTCACGCGATCTAGTGCCACGGAGATATTCGTATAGTGGATATTTTGGGATTTTGCTAAAGCTTTTGATAGACTATCAAGTAGGAAGTTGCTATTTAAATTGGTTTAAGTGGGAAGGGATAACATTAACAGTTTAGACAGGAAAGCGACTGACAGATGTTAACGATCTGTCTTGGGAAATTGTGTCAAGAAAGATGGTGATAACGAATCTACTCTACTAAACAATTTGAGTAGAATTATGGGCAAAAAAAAAGATACCAGTTTTACAATTTGAGTAAAATTATGGACGATGACATGAAAAATGGCACAACTATGTGCTGTATGAAGTGGAGGAAGTGGATGAACTCCAAGATTTCCTGATTTTACTGCATTAGATTATTTGTGCGTGGCATGGAGGAGTATGTTAAGGAACGTATTCACATTTCATTACTACAAGAACATGCAATGAACTTACAAAACACATTCACATAGCCATTGTCTCAATGAACGTGAATATATATTATGTAGAGCCCATCAGGACTTTGAATACGAGGTGGGAATTTGCAGTGTTACTAGTAGTGCATATATGAACTCAAACTGCATCCACTGTTAAGTAGTTAGACATCATGGAATAAAAAAATGTGGTACTTCTTTTGGTTAGATTCACTTGCACCGAAATAATTAACACCAGATCACCTATGTTAATATAATTAACACATTTAAGGGAGAAAGAGACAAAATACAGATATGAAAGATAGTCCGTTATAATGCTGTACTGGTAGTCTGTTGAATTTCAGCAATGCGCCCAAACTCTGCGTTGTTTGGTCTATTATTATAGACAAGAGAGCAATAGAAGTTCTGCACTTTGCATTCTCTTATTAAAGATCAAATAGAGTCGTATAATGTGAATCTAAAAAATTAACAATGGTTGAGTTCTTTGATACAAGGTCGAAACGTGGCGTTCAGAACACCATTGTAATGTTTAGAAAGCCATCAATGATTCATCTTTTACCCCACATCACTCATTCTGAACATGAAGAGATTAGCAACCAATTCCATAGGCACACCAACCTGATTTTGTTTTCTGGACTATTTATAGATCTGATGAAGGTACTTTGGTAAGCTGCTCGTTACTAATAGTGTTTTAATCTAATAAAATTGCCCACCCCCGGTGATTATAGCCCTGTGAGATAGTATATGCTGTTTTTAGAAACTCCGTTCATTGCCATCTCTTGTATCACACAATTTTAAAAAGCGTTAGCTGCACTAAGAGTGAGTCGGTGTCACACGCAAGAAGAATGTTAGAATTTTCTTAACTGTCTTGATATGCCAGGTAATAAAGCTTATTTTTTAACTGTTGACAAAAGTAATTTATTTATTTTCTTAATGCTCAATATCTAAGATGTGACTTCTGTAAGTCAATATATCTGTGGGCGCTTTCTTTGAACTATAAAATCTCCTTATATTCTTCATTAACCCTGATATCGATAAATTCTTAGGTAATTCTAATTATATGGAACCGTGTCATTTAATTTTAAATTAATTATTTTTAATGGGATATATGCATTTATGCATATATTATATTGGCTTTTCAGTTCCTTAGGAAACATTAGCAACCTACTCATTTCAAAAGCCCACTCAAACATCGCAGAAAAGTAAGTCTATCAAACTATGAAAAGGCATACTTCTCCACCTTTCTTGCCTTTATAAAGTGATCCTATAAAGTGATTCATGACGATGATGTGGCGTCTATGAGCACACGCCCAAGTGGCGCCAACATTTGATTTGTTTATTATTAGTTGAAAGGGTGTGATACGCATCAAATTCACACAATCTGTCTTTCCGATAACCTGGACTGTTTTGAATTATGGCCAAAGCAAGTAAGACTGCGGCGAGGGCAGTGTATGTCTATACACTGTCATGTATTATGTCATATTTTGAAAATAAATATGACAATTTGAAAAAAAATATGATATCTAGATTGAGTGTTCGATATAGGGAAAGACTAAGGGTATACATTTTGCAGAGCTTGATGGAGGGGAGAAAGGGTAATGATGTGGTTGAGAATATAAGTTGTTGAAGGACTGTTGGAGGAGGCCATCTTTTGAGCTATACAAGCCAGATGTCCGCAGGGGGGGATAAAGGGGGGGTTCTTTGTACTGAAAATCGTATGTGGATGGAATGCAATGCGTGAGAGTGTGGTGAATGCGATAGCAATAAATTATTAAGACATGGCTTGACTGGCTTTGGTTGATGATAACTTCCAGCGATGTCTCTTTGACTCAATGGCGTCTAATAAGAAGAAGAAGAAAAAGAAAAAAAATAATAATGGGGCAATACCAGAGGATAACAGAGTAGAAGAAAAAATGCATGAAAAAACTAACGAAGTATAGAGATCTGGAGATTGGAATTCAACTTTGGAAATCAAAAGGCAACAGTAGTTCAAATTGTCAATGGAACAACGCTAATGTTTCGTAAATTGAGCATTTATGAAACATCTGGAAAAGCTGAGCCTCCCAGATATAGTACCATCTTCAGAAATTGGCACTTTTAGGGACATCTCGCATTTTACGACGATAGCTAATCTTCTTGGCCTTTGGATAAGAACCAAATTGGACTAATTTGTAGGTCAAAGATTTCTTGATGCTATTAATATAGAAATATTGAAATATAATAATAATAAACTGTGAAATACGTGATTAGTAAATTTGTACATGCATGGAATTAAAAACTCTTAGGTGCCATGAAAGAAAATATATGCATATATTACTTTCCAAATGAGGGATCTCAAGACCACCTCGAAAAAAAAAAAAAATCTGGTAGATAGTAATAATAGTAATCCGAGATAGTTACAGATTGGCTTTCTTAACCATAACTTTAGGATAAAGTGGATAGTCGTATGCCTAATTACATGTTCTTGTATGGGTAAATTTGGTGTGTTTTCAGTTAAAAAGCCCTTATAAAAATATTCGTGTTCTAGACCACATTCGTACCCAGGCCTTTCTAACTCAAGGGATTAGCCGAAACTGGCTGGATTGCGAAGACTCTCCTGTAGATACCCTCTAGGACAGCGTTTCCCAAATTTTTCCTACGATGGAAAACTTCACAAATCCTGAAATTTTAACGGAACACCTCGGTTACAGTCGATATCATCGGCCTCGTATTCAATGTAAAGCTAAGCTCAGACTATCATTGAAGCAGGCTGTATCGCATCGCAAAAATGCGACAGCGCACACTACAGGCGTACCGGGCCGCATCGCATCGCATTGAACTTGCTTGTGACCTCACGTTTCGTAGAATAGATACCTCCATACTTCACTCGCGCTCGGAAGTGTCGACAACTGGCGGCTGTCAGCCAGGCTGAGTCAAGGGCCAGCGCACGCTGGCCTTAATAGTCCAATCCACACGCAAAATGAGCAACGCTTGATTTTCAAACATGTTTGAACTTGTCGCAGCATTTAAAAAAACATTCCACGTTCATATTAATTTGGATAATTTTTCATGGAACACTTATTCACTTTCCGTGGAACACCAGTGTTTCGCGGAACACAGTTTGGGGAACCCTGCTCTAGGAAATGTTTTTTTTATTTGGATCAATGTGTAGTTTGTTTACTTCTGGATAATTTACCTGGATAATTTACCTAACGAAACAAAAATATAAAATATTTTTGTTTCGTTAGGTAAATTATCCAGGGAGACATAAGCATAATTCAACAGTTTTTAAAATGTTTTTAAAACCTACGTTTACATCCACTCACTCCTACCAAAGCTTCTACATTACGCACAATAAAGTACCATATGTACACACATAAACGACGCAGCCATATATGCCGAGCCGCTAGCGAGTGCCGGTGAAACGACAGTTTTATGTTTCTATGGGCCATGTGCTGGCGTCAATATTCAATTTATTAATTCAATTTTGAAGAAGAGGAAAAACATCATACACAGTTTTTATTTCAGACTGCAAAGCGAAAAAGAACGCTAGCAGTCGATGAGACTGATGTTCTGTCAACACAATAATTAGCATGTATTGTATTAGCATGTTTGTATAAACTGTGACTATTAAATCATTTTGCAAATGTTATTACGTGTAACTACATAAGCTGTCTTTACACGTGTCTGTTGAAAATCCATTTTCATGCAAATCACCTTACTCAATACAGACTCCGCTTTATTGAATAAACTTCATTGCTGCTTCATACTGTTTTTGGGTCAAGGACTTGGTGACTAATTATTATTCTGTTACCCTCCTGATCGGTTGTGAGAATAGGTCATAAAGCACACAGTATTGTGTTTCAGGATACGTGTTTGGAATTTGTGTCGAAACCTGAATCACAAGTGTTTATTTGTAAGCTTGAGGCATTTATAATGAAGTGAAATTCGATGGTGAAAGATGGAGAAAGCATTGGCATGTTTTCGTTCAAGGGATGTTTAAATATATCAGAACATTTGTGGTATAACATTAATTCTATTATGATAATATTAAAATAATATTAAAACGCAACAACATCTTAAACCAGTTAAACATGACAACATATTTGTAGTATAATGCATATTATTTTTAGAACAAAGCATGCAAATAAAATGTAAATAATCTAGTAATAATATTTGAATTTCAGGTTACGGTCAACGATGCTCTGATGGCTACTATCCCCATGAAAGGAACTGTGATATGTTCTACGAGTGTAAAAATGGAACTCGAAAAGAAGGCGTTTGTCCAGATGGTCTAGTATTTGATGACAGAGGTCCTATTCGTTATCCTCGATGCGATCTACCATTTGAGATTGACTGTACCTATAGGCCGCAGCTACGTAAGCGATTTTTTAAATACTATTTGTTAATCGCATAAATACATCGCGCATAATTTTAGCGTTTCGCTTTAACGAGTAAATTTTTAGTTAATCATTTTGTAGAATTTCATTTTAATTCATTTATTGCCTAATTTGGGTGAAGCACCACTGGTGGCAATATACTTGTTCGCAAGATTTCTATTGTTATATTAAAAGTTTAGTTAAAAGCAAACAAGACTAGTTTATAGAATAATAAAAATGAGCGGCTCATTTAACATTGCAAAGAAATAAACTACAGTTGCTAAGAGACGTTATTGCGCAAACTCCGTTCCACTTTCATTTACGTATTTAGCTCGATAGCATTTTCAGTCAATATAATTTACGATTAATTATATGTAATTTGGATTACAACAATAAGTATAAATTATATAAAAGACAGATAAATCGTATTTATCTATCTTTTATATAATTTATATAAAATTTTTATATACTTTTATATAAATACGAAGACAGATTTCCATATTTTGAAATCATAAATACAATATGCATTATTGTGCGTACATCTTGGTGTGTGTGTTTGGGAGTGGGGTTGAGAAGGAGAAAAGAAGATAATACTAATTATTATTTTATATTTTTATAGAGCCAGCTCAATCAACGGAACACTGTCCCCGGCAGTGGGGTATATATGCCCACGAGTCTGACTGCAACAGATTCTGGAAATGTGTAGACGGACGAGCTTATGCTTTCCTATGCCCAGAAGGCCTAGCGTATAACGAATATCGAGCTCATTGTGATTGGCCAGACCAAGTGGAGAAGTGTAATGGTGAATGTAAGTGAAGAATTTGTCTGACAAACTCCTAACTGTACATATCTCAATTACTTAATTGGATATGATGTTAATAACACGTAACTTTTAAAGCGTGTACCTTATATTAGTAGTAAAAATACTTTTTTGTGTTTTCTACAAAAACTGATGTAGATTCATGGCATACGATGGGTATATCATTTTTATAATATATATATTATGCCCAATCTTGTTATGGAATGAACAGCACCAAAGGATTTTTTTCCATGTTTATATAAGGCTACAAGTACCTAATATTAAAAATGAAAATTCATGCAAGGGAACTTGATTAAATAAATTTTAAATATATAAAATAAGCTATATTTGTATTTTTCCTGAACAAAATTTTAGTTAAGTATTATAGATTTGCAGCGACATTTTCGAAGCAAAATACTAAACTTTAAAGGATAAAAATAAAATAATAGAAATTTATATTTTGAAACTAGGCATTCTTTTTCTTCAAATTCTTTCCAATTTTTCTGCCTATCGTATCTGACTTTATGAATTTAATCCAAAGACCTGTTGCATAGTTTGGTCTGTTTGTCAATTATGTTTTCTGAGTAGAACAGGAGAGAAAAAAAACTAAGTTTATTGGAGAAAGTTTGATCAGTTGAAAAACCCATAAAATCTCCGAGTGTTACATGGAATTCAAACTCAGGTCACTTAGTTCCTTTTATGTTATAAATTGAGGAGTTCTTAGGAACCCCTCAATTTATAACTTAGATTTATGAATCTAAGAACTCGTGTACTGTTGTCACACTTCTTGGTGAAAAGAAATTTATGTTAGAGGCTACAACCTGGCCTGCTTCATAGAAAAGAGGCTAAAAGTTTGATGAAATGGGCAAATGTTTGAAATATGTTCGGTCTCAGAAGAATGCTTCCAAAATAAAATTGCTGTTTTGGTATCTTCCATGATTTATTGTCTGTTTGTTTCGTTTAATAAAAGCATCATTTCTATGGATTACGTATTAATTAGATTTAGTTTGTCATTTCAAATCTTCGGCACACACCACGCATGTGTGGCCAGTTGAATGATGTAATAGTTTTCACCTTCAGGTTGGTTGAAAGTGAGACTGAATAAAAACGTCGTGTGTTGGTCGTTTTTTTTTTTTTATTTTCTTTACTTAACTGCAGTCTTTAGTCTTGAGAAACAGTTGTACGAGATTAGATACTGTTTTACGAGAGCTGTCGACAGTATCAATGTTAACAGTTTAAACTCCTGGAAGCGAATGTGTTTTTGTTTTACTTTCCTCTAACTAGCTAAGGCCAAAAGGTGAGAGCTAGGTACAAGCGATCTTACATGGTATCATTTGTTAAATTACTTCCTTAATAGCCCTGTGAAACTTTAGTGTTTTAAACTTGCTAAGCTTCTCATCAATTCGTAGCGGTGAGCTGAATGTTTTGTGATTGCTGTCATAAATACTTTTAAGAGCTATTTAAGGGAGCAGAAAGTTAAAGATAGATAGATTGCAGAGATTAATTATAGCAAAAAAGAAAGAAAAAAAAATATTATTATCATCACTTCAAATTGTTTAGCAATAAAATTAAAATTAGTAGCAACTACTAAACCACTTTAATATTAAGGATAATCCCTGAGCTGTTTGTCGATTACAATATTATGTTGATCGAGTTGAGTATGAGATTCCAGTGTTGATATTTCCGTTCTTTATGCAAGAATTATATCTTTGACAGATTTTACTTTATTCAAATAATTCACTTGACAAGTGGTACTTTTGTAAAAATGTAGAAAAGTCATGCAACGATTATGACACATCTCTCGGACTTTTGGCTTATGTACTCCAGACCAGGAGTGGCTCGTGCATAGGCACTACGGAACTGCAGCATCCCCAATTTTTCTCAATATATATATAAATATATTTATTAATTTATTTATATTTGTGTAATATTTAATTTTATCATGAACAATCCTATACAATTCTCTCATTTTGTATCAAAAATAATAAAAATCCATCTCGTATACACTGTACTTACAGTATGTGTGTGTATATTTTTTCGAAAGTTGCAGCGCCCCCACGATTTCAAGCCACGAGCCGCCACTGCTCCAGACCTAATTTCGTTTTGCTTAATTTTTCCAAAATAAATGGTCTGAGTAAAAATAAAACAGAAACGATGCAACTAAATGCCAAATTTTGTTAAAGTCCATCCAGCCAATAAGGAATTATAAATATCGATTCGAATAATTTTACTAAGAAAAATTGGCCAATTTAAACCCAATCAAAATCGAACATCATCTTGTGCTCTTATCCTAAATCCCGAAGTATATTAAATTCAATTCACTGAGATCCGACTGAAACAAAAATTGACCCGACTACAAATTTATGTAAGGATTCAAAATGCCGAATTTGAGTAAAATCCGTCTAGTCTTAGTCTATGGAATGACTCGGTAACTTGATTTTTATTTTATTTTTTTCAAGAAAGTTGTCGGCTGCATTTTCTTCACTAAATGAACTATAAGTTAAGTTATAAATCAGCTTACTTATTCCTTCGTTAGCAAATTTACCCAACATTGCTCAAGTGCTTAACTCTATTTAGTTGATTTTATACATCTTACACCGTCGCCAGTAGCGGTTAACATTGAAACGGTTCAAATATAATATAAGATTTGGAAACTATAGAATAATAATTATTATTTTAATTATCAATCCAGATAATGCAACTTTTCAAATAAGTTTTCTGCATTACAACGTTCAACTTTTTAAATAAAGGTAATTGAAAATAAGCATTATCATATTTCTGCGTAGAAATATAACACAAATTAAAATAATATATTAAATAATATATTATTTAATGTTAAATGTTAGGTGGTGTTGGTGTAGTTGCGGTCAGTTGGTGGATTGAGTAGTTGAGACACAGTTTGTAGAGCACGTGCCCTCCATCGATGTCTTTGGACTCCCTGGAGGTGTCAAATAATAATAATAATAATAATAATAATAATAATAATAATAATAATAAATAGATATTTGATCAAATTATCATATATTAACTAATTCTTACTTCTGTTTTAGCGCTGCTAGGATTCCGATGTCCCCAACCTACTCAAGAAGAAATCAACCAGTTTGGTGATCCTCGTTATCCACATTCCGATGACTGCCGTAAGCATTACGTTTGCATTTTGGGACCAGACGGCCGACGAGAACCTCGACTTCTCGCATGTGATCCCGGATTGGTGTTCAATGCTGAAACAGGAAACTGCGATGATCCAGAAAATGTCCGAGGATGGTAAGCAACCACTGCGAATGCTAAATAAGCAAAAGTCACTAGTTTATACTTTTAATACTATCACAGTACTGGTAATTATAAGGAGAAAATAAATAGACGAGTTGTTTGTGAATAGTGCTATAGTAATATTCAATAATGAGAGTTAATTTTGAACACTGTGATAGTGTTGACATTAAACTAACAAAAGACATCAAAAACTTCTCCATGCAAACATCTGCTTCTATTGCAAATTCTAATTGCATGTTTTTATCATTTCAGCCAAAACTACTACAGCAACTTGGATGCTCGTCGTCTCAGGGAACTCTTTGGACGCTAAAGAATCATAGATCGTAGATGAATGGATAAGAAGTTGAATTAATACCACACCATATAAATAAACAATATCTTCCGATAACCCCTTCCCAGTTTTTGACAAAGAGAATAATTTTTACGCCATACACTTACGCTACAATGCCATTCCATTATAAACAATAGAGATATATATTAATTAATTATGACTTTCATAGCGGTTTAACATATTTGATGTAATGCATATGCCTACTTACGTATACTACAGATACGTAAATATCCATCCAGTTATGGTTGGAATGGAATAACTAGATAAATTGTAGATACTAAAGCAAACTGCTATCATTGAGAATGGTCCCTCTGGAACATGTCCTGAGACATGTTTTCTTCGTATTATCCTCAAATTTTATTATAAACAACCAAATGTAATGCCACTTGCTAAGTTCTAAGTTATGAACTGATGCCATGTAACATAAGTGAAACACATCGGCAATCCATATACAGTATGTTAGTGAGGAGAAGATCAAGAAACATAAGTTCTGGATTTGCAAATAGAGAATGATAACAGTGATGTACTATTCAAATCCTATGTATATTGAATAATAAAGTCCTATGCTAATACGTGTCATTTCTCAACTTTTCTACTTTATTTAAAACATAAAACAATTTTTTGTATCTCCAACGTTCCACTCGCAATAGATAAGTAGGAAAATCCCGGGTGTCCAAAAATAATTACTCTGCTTTCAAATGACTCTAATATTTTAACAATGAAACTAAATGAATAAACTTGGGCACTCATAGAGTTTCCATACTGGTATCTCTAGTATGCTGCTTTTTCCACCAGGAGCGCTGCTGCTGATTTTCTTTAAAAATGGCTTCCGTACAGGAAAAAACCTAATGTGTTCTGTGGCTAGCAGAAACAAAATCTCCAGTGCAGCGAATGTTTAGGTCAGCACAGTATGGAAAGAACCCACCTGATGTCAAGCTCATTAAGTCAAAGTTTTTAGAAACAGGGTCAGTTCATAAGGATACAAGCACTGGCAGACCATCGGCTTCCGAGGACACAGTTGAGGCATTTCAAACTGCCTTCATCCAGCACCGCAGAAATCAATCAGAAGAGCTTCACTTTGTGCGTACCACTTTATGGACTGTACTCCTTGGTATTTGAAGTTCTACTAAAGCTCTTCTGATTGACTTCTTACTTCATTTTCACCCCCTCATATAACTATAAAAATGCCTTGATTTATCCAATAGTTGACTTATATTTGGGTCCTCTTACACTTCGACTTCATTTACTATTATTCTAGTAAATTCCAATCTTTCTTCTATTCTGATTGCTTATTCTTTCTCTTTAAATTATAAACGTCCCTTCAGCAGTTGTCAGTAACTTTTAGATATCTGTATTTATTAGATTCAGTGTGTTACTGTAAGTAATTATTTGCTTTAAACGTTTAATTTTTGGGATCGTTAACTGTCTTTTCATAGTCTGCTATTTGTTAAAGTTCTTCTGTTCTCAGGCTGGTTTGTGCAGGAGCAAAATCCGAGTTCTAGGAGAAAACTCGTGTTCTCCCTCTGTCTCAATGGTACGAGCTTAAGTATCTCATGCACTCATGTTCAGTTGAAAACTCCCCATAATGTTCAAATAAAGAGCACTGTCGCTACTCGCTGGGTAGAGACACAAGTTCTAGGTTATTAATTTTAATATATTAGTGTGTTTTTCCTAGAGACTTATATGTCAGTGGGATGTCTAAAACTAAGGTAAGAAATGATGAATGGAATAATCAGTCGACAACGCTGAAACACACACACATATCGGAAGATATGTGTGTGTGTTGTTGATGTAAGGGTGGGGGGGGTGGCTTTTATGTGTTCCTGCATAACATTTCTGCAGAGAAACATCATACCTCAATTCACTATAAACATCTTTATTATACTCCCAACATGGATATTTTCGTGAACTTCTTATCAATTTGCTATTTTCATAATATTTAGCTTAAGACTAGGGAAGAGAATGCATGTTTGTATCAACACACCTGTGAAGCGTCGTGAGAATGATGTATACTACTTGTTTAGACAGAGCTAGATTTAACCAGATTTGTCCTAGTTCTTTTGGGCAGACCGTTTTCTCTGAAGGGTGGCTAGATTTCATATCCACTTCCTTCAGCAAAACAGGTTGGCCTATGAACACATGTAACCTAACATAGATGTACAAGGAAGCAGGTAAAACCACCTGCGTTGGTTACTATTCTTAACAATGTAATTATTATTATTATTATTATTGTACGGCGCCTCCACGGAGTTCGAAGACTGATCTCGGGAGACCCAAACTATTAACACAAATCACCTTGATTCTGTCTCTCTGTATACCACTTTCTGATATCTTCCCAACAGCCATCCTCTTATATACATAACCAATGTCTATCCATCCCCATTTGTTCTAATTTGCGTAACGGAGTTCCATGTGCTATTCTGTGAAATGCCTTTTGCAAAATCCAGCAAAATCATCCTCTAGCCATTTTCGTTATCCAACTCAGCTGTTATTCTATTATAAAAAAGTAATAAATTACTAAAGCATGACCTACCCTTCACAAAGCCATGTTGCCCCTCATAGAGTATCATATTTTTATCCACACATTCTAGAATTCTCTTTATGACCAATTTTTTCAGTACTTTTACCACCACGCTTGAAATAATGACTGGTCTATAATTTGCAACTGCAGTCCTAGTATCTTCCTTATGCAAATACTGAGTTGATATCCTATCTAATCTCACATCTCTATTTACATTGAGATTCTGCAATATCCTAAGAACCTCCAATTCATTCATCTCTGTTCCAACATTAGTGTAAGTCATATGTTAAAGCAGTAACCTTACTATGATAATATATCCTTGCAAAAGCGGTCACTCAGTAACTCAACTATTTTATCTGCTTCTCCCATCTCATGATTATCATCACTCATTAAGGTTAACCTTCTATGGTCATTCTTCCTCTTGCTTGCCATGTAACGAAAGAACTCTTGGGGATTTCCTTTGGCCTGCTCAACTAGATTCTTCTCATAATCTGGCTTTGTATTCCTTGCCATATTGGTCCCGTTTCTTGCCTGCGTTTTGTACAGTTTATGAGTTTGATGGTCACTTTTCTCTTTTTATACCCTCCACAGTATTTTATTTTTCTGTAGTTCACGCTTAATGATATTACTCATCCAACTCTTTATGGGAACCTGTGTAGCTCAGTGGAAGTGTGTTTGCACTCCTCAGCACTAAATCTCCGAAGATAGACTTATTGTTCGAGTCTAGTAGATAACATTTTCTAAGCATTTTTTTTCGACCGGTTCCCGAATTCGTAAATCTCTGGCACGGGCAAACGAGTTTTTTCTCCTGGAAACTCGGGTTTTTCGTCCCATAAACTCAAAAAAACAGACCGGTGAATCCACAATATTTCAGACATTAAAAATATTGTGTTAGGGTTAGGGACCACGAGGTGGCAGCACTTGTTGACCGTCTCTTCACTGCGTGTTGCTTAAATTAGCGACAGCCTTGGTCCAGCTATCTCTGATTGGCTACTAGTGGAGACGGAACTGCGTACGCAGTCTCCAAAAAAGTCAGTAGGGTAAAACGGCCTCGCCCACTCTCTATACGGGAATAAAAAAATGCGTTAGCTGATTCTTTCTTCTATTTTAACTCCTATCTGATAAAAGCTCCTTACTTTAGGTATTCAGTTTAATGTTACTTCCTCGAGATGATCCTTAACGATCTCCCATACACTACTAACATCCTTATCCTGTAGTGTTTTATGCCATGCCACAGATTTAAGCTTCCTCCCAAGCTTGTCATAATAAACTACCTCGTAGTTGCACATATACCCAGGGAGTTCCAGATGAATGTCTTCCAGATTTTGCATCTGGAACTCCTTGGTCTATGGCAACAACCAACTGTAAAGGCAGATTGGAATTACTGGCCTTAATCTCACAACAGACTGCTTCAAATGAACAGCTACCCTCCAGCCTACTCCCATTTGTTTTGGCTGCAATTCATCTGCCGTTATCAGCAGTATCCCTCTTCTCCTATCTTCCCTGAAAATACTAAATCCTTCACATTCTATCCTGTAATTCCATCATCTGCTGTTAGCCAAGTCTCACTAACGTGTATAACGTTTGGCGAGGTTGCACCAACCGATGTCAAAAATACTCCTTCCTCGTGTTATTGATATTTCTGGCATTAATATATAGAAACTGAGGTCCCATCTGCCTTTACTTCCTGGATTGACGACCCTATTCATTATTTTTGCTTGAGAGACTAGATTCTGCACTTGGTTATTCTCACATGCTCAGTGAACAAAGCCCTCTAGACATCTAACACCAAAACCATTTAGATGCAGCCCACCAGCATTATATAAATCCTTCTTTCCATCAAACACAGACTACTTACCCACAAATCCTATATCATTTCTTCTACTCAGCCGACGTATTGATTCATTAGATATCAACGCCTTTCTCCACTCAGTTCGTCTCTATCAACGTGGCAGGAGACATAATCTTCACTTTCTCGCTCTTCTAGCAAATCCTTCATAGAATACTTCTCGCCTCTCAATCGATACTAATACCTCATTGGTATTACTAATACCACATTGTTGTTTGCCTCGATAGAACCAAAATTACAAAGTAGTGTCAAGTTGTTTATCCCAAGCAGCTCTTTCTGTTCAATGTATCCTAAAGAAGTACAACGAACAGAAAACTTGTTTTTAAAAGTTCATATTATTCCAGTAAGGCTATTTTTGTTTCTTCAGATCCCTCACATAATATTCCTTATATTCCACAGCAGAGATAGGGTCAACTGTTGCTCTTGTTGCTTGGAGTTAACATGTTTTAGAAGAAAATAGAAGAATTAGAGAAGCAAACTTGGAGGAACATTGCAAAAGTATCTGTAGAAGAAGTACGAAGTAAATTAATTAGTCCAACTTCTAAGGCATAGGAGAAATACACCAGGCAGGAATGGGAGATTTGCAGATGGTAAGCAGCTGCGTAACTTATATATGGAGTATAGCAGAAGCAGAAGATAAAATGGACAGACAAAAATCTAATACAGAGATGCTTAAGGAAGTAAATGAACCCAGAACCCTGATAACATAAATAACAAAAAGCCACACATGGATTGAGGAGTAAATTCAGGATATTTGACTAAGATATTTGATGTATTAGGAGTAACTTTTCCTTGATTAGTGAAGCATTGGTTTGAAGAAAAATATGACCATACTTTGTCTTTTTTGCAATGTTATTGGAGATCCATATGGATTTATAAGGGACAGTGTAGATGCGTAGTGTAGCTCAGTAAATGAGGCGTTTGCATTCTATGGCGCTTGACCGCACGAAGAAAGGATTTGGTGGTTCAAATCTAGTCGCCGACTAGAGGAACTTTTTCTAAGCCTTTTTTCGACCGGTTCCCGAGTTAGTCGATCTCTGGCACGGGCTAGCGGGTTTTTTCTCCTGTAAACTCGGGTTTTTCGTCCCGTAAACTCAAGAAAATCGACCGTCGAACCCACACTATTTTCAGACATTAAAAATATTGTGTTAGCGTTAGGGACCACGAGATGGCGGCACTAGCTTGCCGCCTTCTTCACTGCGTACCGATGAATCAGTGATAGCCTTGGGCCAGCTATCTCTCTGATTGGCTGCCAGTGGAGATTGAACTGCCCACTCAGTCTCCAAAAGTTAGATAGGGTAAACGGCCGCGCCTACTCCCTATACGGGAACAACATAGGCGTTAGCTGATTTAGAGTGTAGATGCGCAGAAGCTGAGGCCAATGGCGTTATCAAAAGGTCTACTCTTCCCTACCGCAATTTGAATATTAAGTAAATTTTGTGCTTTAGTCTTTTCAGCGTTAGGCATGTAATAGTTAATTATATTTTTACAAGTATTACTGGTCTCAGCATGAAAAAAAAAAAAAATAAATAACCTAGAGCTTTGACTTTAGTCTTTTTTTTTCATCGAGAACTACTGTACTTCTTATATTATTATTCATTTTGGTGCATTAGTATAACGTAAGCTTGATCGACGAAAGAATGAGCAAAACAGAAAGGAATGAGGGTACTTTTGCGACAAGATTTAAAGTATAAGGCAAAGTATTTTAGCAGAAGTTCAGTATAATAGTTGGCGATACTTTGTTTTTCTTTTCTTTTTTTTTTTTTTTTATCTGGTCACTGCCAACGGAAATTCGCGTTTGAAAGGGAAGTGAGAGACGGCAATTTGTTACCTTTCCATCTCCTTGTATGATCTATATTCTTATAGATAAAATGCTTGAAAAAACTGTACATTAATATATCACATAAGTTCAAAATGATGTAAAGTACCTTCAATTTATTTCAGTTTTTAAAGAACTGCGTATGTGTTTTTTCCCTACAGACTGATATGTTTACAGATTTTATTATTAGTACTATTCGTGACAGCTCCAAGGAGTCTGAAGACTCATCGAGGGAGAACACCTACTGTACAACTCTCTGTCTCCACCACTATCGAACCTCTACTACCAATCAACTACATCAGCGCCATCTACTGCCCACTATCACCATCACAACAAGTATTTTTTGGTCTGTAAATTGTGTGTGTTCTGCAGGGTCGATTTGTCTGTATGCGGGATGAAAAACCCGAGTTTTCGATAGAAAAAAACCTGCGCAAATGTTTATAGAAACTTCAGTGTAAAGGATTTTTAAGCAATCCAGTTTTAATTCAGTATATCGGTTGGTAGTTTTGAAAAAAAAAATAGGTAAGTAACAATAAAAACACCACTTAGCATGGGGTTTCAATCCCTGAAATTAAAAAATTAAAACAGATGAAACAGGTTTTCTCTCCAAGAACAGAGTCAGAACAGACAAAGAAAAGAAAGAGGTATGTTCTGTGTTCTGAGATTTGATATTTAATGAAGCCATTCTAATTACATTCCTCAAAACGGGATACTTTCACTGCAAATAGCATGATAAACTTCGTAAAGAGCAGTATGTACCGAAATCAAAAAGAAAAAAAAAGTTTGAACTTCCTTGCTCGATGGCATTATAAAATAGATATACCTCAGATATTAATAGGATCAACTACATAATCATTTTGTTAAACGAAATGGCAGTAGATGGCAGCACCAACAAATCTCGTCGTTCACAGGTTTTAAAGCAGATGTGTTCCTTATCGTTAATCAATAATAAGTATATATATATAACTATATAATAACAAATAACATTTATAAACATTTATAATTAATATAATTACATAAACAGACAATTAATAAAAAGTGGAATTTTTATAATAATATTTTTATTCAAACAAATGTTTCGCTACAGATTATAATTGATAGATTTTTCAAGGCAATGCCAAGTAAATAATCAAAGAAAATGAAAGATATGCAAATATGTAAATAAACTGAGTAAAATAAAAAAAAAACCGCTGTATGCTTTTTAAGATATTGACTACGTTTATTTAAATATTTTGCATTTAATAATATTCATAGTTAATTACTTCGTATTAATTATTTGAAAAAACACACTGTAACAGAGAAGCACACATGTTGATGTGTGTGTGTGTGGCGTTGTGTGCCCATTTCGGTTGGATGGGATGTATAAAAGTTATAAGAGTGTATAGCACATTAGTGCTCATTTTAATTAGTCTAATGCAATTAATTGTAACATAACTTGGAATACTTTAATTTATCAATTAATTGTAATCAAATCTGTGGGGGGGGGGCATATGTTTGTTTTCAGATACTGTATATTAGGAAACAAAACTGAAGAGATCCTATATTTGGTTGATATATTTGAATTACTCAAAGGTGTAAAATTTGGAAGAGGAGGACGAGGCCTAACTCCTTCGACTACAATACTGTTTCTCGATGAAAAATATGGGCAAAAAAGTTATAAATTTATCCAAAATTATATATTAAAAATGTGTCTATATTATAGCTCACCCTGCCTCGCCTTCTGAGCGGTTTAAAACTACTAGAACGCTAAGAATTTGACGTACTGCGCCATCTGTATATTTTTTAAAGGGCTCAAATGTGTATGTATTTTGAACGCACACCGGGGTTATTAACGCGAGTGTAATGCAATGGTTACACGTCGAAGAGGTGGATGAGCACCGCACGCCTACCACACCTGGAATATTCGCCCCGATATATATATATCGGGGCGAATATATGGATGTTTGTGAATGGCTGTGAAAATACTAGTGGTGGTGGGCGGTAGATGGCGTTGGTGTAGATGGTGATAGTTGCGGTTCGTTGTAGTTGGCGGATTGAGTGGTGGAGTTTTAGAGTAGGTTCCCTCCCTCGACGATTCTTTGGATTCCCTAGAGGTGTCACGTGATGATAATAATAATAGCATGTCTACCTCTTATGAATATGTAGACTTTTGACGTAAAATCAAATTATAAGAAGGAATGTATTGGGTTTATTTGACCGTATTAATACAATTAAATTACCTCAAGGACTCACTTTAATGAGTACGGGCATGGCAAACCCGAGGTACCAGATACTGGACCATGCCTTACTTCATGTAATATACATCTGTTATATTATTCTGTAGACAGGTCCCTCCTCTTCTTTCTTTGCTTCTTTCTCCTCTCCTTGCTCCTTCCCCCAGATGCTATTAGGGTATTCGAGGGCTAGGGGTGAGTCTTTCCTATCTTGCTAAGTCATTTCGTCTTATGCAGCCACCAAAGGAGGCAAGCTAGCCAAAATAGGTGCCAGTCCCAAGCCCGGATAAATGCGAGGGTTGATGTCAGGAAGGGCATCCGGTCGGAAAACTTCAATGCCAACTCAAACTATGATATGAGTCAAAGAGAAAATGATATAAGGGCTAGGGCGTACCCCCTTAAGCGACGCGCAGCCACATCGCCCTACAGCATCAAGGGCGGGTGTGGTTAAAGAAGCGAGCCCAGCAGGTGGAGAGGATGTTGCGAGTGGGAACACTGAGTGTTGGAAGCATGACTGGAAGGGGAAGAGAGGTGGCAGACATGATGAGGAAGTTGGACATTTTATGTGTGCAGGAGACAAGGTGGAAGGGGGGAAAGGCAAAGGAACTGGGAGATGAATATAAATTGTTCTACTCTGAAGCGAATAACGAGGGAAGAAATGGTGTAGGAATTGTGGTGTGTGGCAGAATGAAGGGCGAAGTACTGGAAGTGGGTAGAAGGAACGACAGGATCATGCGAATGAAATTGGCTCTTGGAGAAGAGTGAGTGGTCGTATTATGTGTATATGCCCCGCAAGTTGGTTGTACAGCAGAGGAGAAAGATGAGTTCTGGAACGTGTTAGATGAAGAAATGAGGGAACTGGAAGAAAATGAGATGGTGATTGTCGGAGGAGACTTGAACGGACACATAGGGAGACAGAATAGAGACTGTGAAAGGGTGCATGGTGGCCACGAAGTGGGAATGATGAACCAGGAAGGAGAGAGGGTTGTGGACTTTGCAGTAGCATTTGATCTGGCAATTGTGAACTCGTTTTTCTACAAGAGGGAAGAACATTTGATAACATTTAGGAGTGGTAACAACAGTTCACAAATTTACTACATTTTGACTAGAAAAAAACATCTTAAGGTTGTGACAAATTGTAAAGTAATTCCAACAGATCAAGTAGCACAGCAACACCGACTGCTGTGCGCAGACTTTAAAATAAGATCGAAGATAAGAACCTCTGAATGCCATGGGATGAAGACAATTAAGTGGTTTCGCTTAAAAGAGGAGAGTGTAAGGAATCGTTTTAGGGAGAGGGTGTTAGAGAGGATTCCGTATGGACTGGAAAGTGTACAAGATTGGTGGAAACACAATTCAAAAGTAATTCTGAGCTGTGCAATCGAGGTGCTTGGTGAGACATCTGGAAAGATTAGAGAGCAGAAGGAGGGTTGGTGGTGGAATAATAATGTACAAGTGGCATGACAGCTAAGAGGAAGGCAAAGCAGAAGTGGGATGAGTCAAGAGTGGAAGAGTATAGAGAGGTGTACAGAGAGAGAAAGCAAGAAGCCAAGAGAGTTGTGGCACAAGATCTGTATGATCAATTAGAAACAAAGGAAAGACAGAGAAAAATTTACCAACTAGCGAAATGTAGAAATAAAGCAGCAAAGGACATCTTACATGTGAGGCAGATCAAAGACGCTGAAGGAAAAGTATTATGGAGAGATGTGGACATAAGAAACATATGGAGAATATACTTTGAGGGACTTTTGAATGAGGAAAATGCAAGGACTCACAGAGAAGATGGGCAGCCTTTTGTGGGGATGGTGCAGAACATCAATAGAGTGGAAGTGACGATGGCCATGCAGAGGATGAGGAATGGGAAATCGGTGGACCCCGACAGAATTCCAGTGGAGGCATGGAAGGCACTGGAGGGAGAGGGAATTCGCCTGCTGTGGGACCTGTTCATGAAAGTTTGCCAACAAGAAAATATACCCGAGGAATGGAGGGAGAGAGAGTACTCTTGTCCCATTCTACAAGGGTAAAGGGGATGCACAAGACTGTAAAAATTACAGAGGAATAAAGTTGATGTCCCACAGAATGAAAATCCGAGAAAGGGTTCTTGATGATAGATTGAGGAAGGAGGTGGAGATTGCAAAGGAACAATTTGGCTTCATGCCTGGTAGATCAACAACAGATGCTATCTTTGGGTTACGGCAGATGATGGAAAAGTATCGAGAGAAACAAAGGGAGCTACATCTGGCATTTATTGATCTGGAGAAAGCATACGATAGAGTGCCAAGGCAAGAAGTCTGGAGGTGTCTGAGGGAGAAGAAGATGCCGGAGAAATATGTCAGGTTGTTGCGGGAAATGTACAGAAATGTGAAAACAATTTGCGGACATGTCTAGGACAGACAGAAAGTTTTCAAGTAACAGTTGGCTTGCATCAAGGGTCAGCATTAAGTTCATTTCTGTTTAATATTGTGATGGAGGTAGTAACAGAGGAGGTGACAGAAGATGCGCCTTGGACAATGTTGTATGCAGATGACATCTTGCTGTGTGCAGATTCACGAGAAGAAGCGGGAACTAAACTGGAAAGATGGAGAAAAGTACTGGAAGAGAGAGAGTTGAGACTGAGCAGAAGTAAGACAGAGTATATGTTTTGCACAGTGAGCGGCGGACAGGAGACAGATCTGGAGCTGGAAGGAAATGTCATCAGGAAGGTGAGAGACTTTAGATACTTAGGTTCAACAGTGGAAGAAGATGGAGGAGCTGAGAAGGAAGTGGGATGCAGGATATAAGCGGGTTGGAGGAACTGGAGGGAGATGGCTGGAGTGTTATGCGATAAGAGTGTGCCGATCAATATGAAAGGCAAAATCTATAGGACAGTAGTGAGGCCAGCTATGACATATGCTATAGAAACTGTGGCCCTGAGGAAAAATAACATCAGCAGGATGGAAGTAGCAGAGATGACAATGCTTAAGTGGATGTGCGGTGAGACCAGAAAGGATCGTCTGAGAAATGACTATGTCAGGGGAACAGTGAAAGTTACGAACTTAGGAGCGAAAATACAGGAGGCAAGGTTGAGATGGTTTGGTCATGTGATGAGGAGGGAGGACGAATATGTGGGAAGAAGGGTCATGCAGATGGATGTGCAAGGAAGGCGGAAGCGTGGGCGGCCAAAGAAGAGATGGAGGGAGCTGGTAGAAGAGGACTTGAAGATGAAGAACTTGGATGTGGTGACAGCCCAAGACAGGAAGGTGTGGAGGAGACTCATTACAAGCAGTGACCCCACTTAAGTTGGAGAAGAATAAGAAGAAGAATACAATTAAATGGAAAACCAACTGCTTTTGCAAAATATACACTGCTTAGAAAGAAGTCAATGACACCATAGTGTGAGGAACAAAAAATTCCAATTGATCACGATAGTGATCAATGGAAAGTTTGGACCCTTCTTCCTGCAGGCATGTAACTAGGTCCTATGCTTTTGGAGAGGAGGTCGCTTGACCTCACCTGACGCTCCAATTCACTCCACAGATGCTCAATAAGGTTGAGATCATGGGTCTGAGGAGTTCAGAAGCAGCCTTATGACACGGTCGACTGTCTTGCTGAAATACAATGGTCAGTTGCATAGAAACTCACAAAGCAGGAAGCACTGCATTGTCCAGAATGATCAGATACCTCTCGCAGTTCATCGTAAGTGGCACCACAGAGGTCCAAAGTCAAACCAGGTAAAATAGTACAATACCACCACACCGGCACCTTCGATGCTCGGTAGAGGATATAGCGTGATTCGTTGCTCCATAACACAGCTTTGCAAGCTACCACGTCCCACTCTACAAGCTCTTTTCACCACTGAAGACGACACATGTTGGTTCTGATAATGTGTTGCTTGCATATTGCCGTCTCACCATGGAAACCCATTGTGATCCTCGAATCTGCACACAAACATACAGAACGGAGGCTCACAACATGAGTTTCCATGGTAAGACGGCAATACGCAAGCAACACATTATCAAATCAAACATGCGTCGTCTTCAGTGCAAAGAGCTTCGGAAGTCCGATGCTCAGAACTAGGATGGCCCAATTTGCGAACTGATAGACTTGCAACATTGCATCATATCACGACACCTCTCAGAAATGAGAGACGATGGTTACCAAGGAAACCAAAACTCCACTCAATTTCCTTTCTGTCAGTAACACTAACTCTCTCTCTCTCTCTCTCTCTCTCGTTTCCATTTCAATGTAATTATCATGTTCTAATTTTTAGGGAAGAAACTATCATCAAATTCACTTCCTTGTATGAGCTAAGCCGATGGTCGTTTTAACCTTCCGTTAATGTCGAACCTGAAGAACTAAAGAAACAGGTGATACTTTTACTATAAATATATTTATGAATTAAAGATATATTAAGTTGTTTTTTTGGGTTTTTTTTTTTTTTTTTGGTCATTGGCATGTTACGAGCATCATGAACTCTTCAATCCAGCTTTACAAAACAAATATATACACTTGAAAATTCACTCGCCATAATCAAGAATACGAACGACCCACTTAAAATAATGATATTCATCTGTTATTCCTTTTTATGGAAACTAAAGCTATATTATTGGACATTATTCAGAATCTGGTGATTATTTTGCATATTTATTAGTCATAATTCAGGGTGATAATCAATTGATAAAAATTCTAAAGAGAAACGCACACGAAAATAGCAATGAGAAAAACTAAGAACTAAGAAAGACTTGATATTCGCGGTCGCGGTGTTCCGACCTATCAGCGACGCCCCAGCGTTTGCTGTTTGGAAGACGTGCACCAAAGAGAGATAGATACTAGGCCTGGGAATCATCAACTCTCATAGCTCAATGTAACTATAAAATATTCGACAGTAATGTGGTACATGATCCATTCTTGCTTTTGAGTGTTTAGTCATCCTACTAAATGTTAATTGGACATGCAAATAGAAACAGAACATTTCTTTGTTGATTTCAATGTGGTGCAAATTCTCAGTGCTTTGACTTGTACCAATCAAAGACGTGTATTCACTGTTATGAAAGGTTACTACGCTTCAACACTTCCGTTAAAATTTATAACATCTAGCTGTATCTGTCGTAGAAGCATATGGCATTGCTCTGTCTGTTCGTATCTCTAAACAGATACTCTTTTTAAGTAATTGCCGTTCTGGAGAAGCTTCTAGTCCTGTCGGTCAATATTTTAGGCCACCTGATTGTGCTTTGGGATTCAGTATCACCTGTAGATTCTGTTTTTTCAGTACGGTGCCGAAACTTACGCACAGACATGTATGTTTAATTGCTGCACAGTAATACGCATAGGTATTTTTCCTCCGGGAGATGTCCCTCTGAAACGTGGCTTGAAAAAGAAAGTTCCATGTTCTAAATACTCAATCCTTAGTCCATGACGGTGGCTAATATAGTTAATAATATTTAACTGCAGTTTTTACTCTAAATATTTTACACATTGCATTAATCGTGTTAAATAGACAACCTTGGAATTATTAGTCAAAGAAAAATCAATTAAATTTCTGCACTAAGTTTTTCTGCCTTACAAAGTGTTTTAAGCAAATGTTTGTAAAAACATAATTTGTTAGCGCCCACCATCAGAATGTGCACTACTGATACAGAAGAACAAGGATGCTACGAAAAAGAGAACTACCATCTACCGTATCAGGTGTTAACCATGGCGGCTCGTTTGGCCTCTACGTTTCCAGGTACTACCAGGTGAACGTGGTGTGTCGGGCTCAACGACCACAAGGCCGTCAATAACTCCAAAAGAAGGCTAAGCACCACGTGATTACTCCAGTTTTCACCGGGTGGTTGACAAAAGCACAAGAACGTAGCATAGGAAGCTGCACGGTCGTTAGGAAATGCAACAATTTCTTGTATTGGTGCTTCTACTGGCTCTGGGAGCCAACTGTAAGTAATCCTAACCACGTAAGCATTTAAAAAGCTATTTATATTAGTTTATATTGTTAATGTTAATGCTGTCAGGCATGTAGTGTGTTTAGTATTATACTATAACATATGTTCACTTCTCTACGCGAAAATAAATATTTCTAACAGATAATATTAAGCCATGATGCAGATTTAATATTAGACTATCAGATTCTGTTAGCATAAAATGTGCATTTTACGTTATCATAAAGCTGATAACGTAAAATGAATAACTTAAGTTAGGTACGTGTACCAAAAGACAAAAGACAAGTAAAGTATTTTGACACCATATGGCGCCTAAGTAGCAAGTCAAAACTTTATTAAATAAGTAACTAGATATAGGAAAGCAGAAGTTACTTGTTACTTACTTCAAATAGAACTGACTTTAAAAAAAGATGCGCGCTGGTTAATTTCAAGATTCTTATTTGTGATAATGGACTACTAAACCAGGAACACAGACACTTGCCTCCAGCTAATCAGTAACCGCCTAGCGTCACTTCCTCAAAATAATTTGGGCTGCCAGAAACATGATTAATAATAAATGTTTATTCAGAAGTGAAAAAAATCAATTTAAATTGTCCCGTCTATTAAAAATAAGTGAAATGTTTAAGCAAGTATTTAGAAAAATATATTCTGATAAAAATGGCAGCTCACGACAAGGAAAAAAAAATTTCTTTATGGCTATTACATATTTTTCGGATCGCTACTTTTTGCCATAAATGGTTTTATCTTTTGCTATGATGTCATGTTTGTAATCATAAACAGATCTGCACACTGTTATGCCTTCTAAATGTCCTAAAAAGTTCTATCATACTGCGAAGCAAGTAAACAAGTTAGAAGCTTCAGAGATCAGTTTGTATTTAAAGTCCATGTCTGTTTTTCATAGGTGCAAACTTAAAAGGTTTTTCATTTTATAAATTTGAACTAAGAAGCGAAAGAAAAAGCTACAACATTAAATTTTTGAGACTTTATAGAAACAGGGAGGAAGTATCTATTTGTATGTACGTACGGCAATCAAAAACATCCATGCTTGTGGCAGAATTCAAAATCAGAGCCTATTGGCTGGAAAATTGATATATTTGCTACTGCGCTCGCACGCGCGCGCGCGCGCACGCACGCACACACACACACACACACACACACACACACACACACACACACACACACACACACACACACACACACACACACACACACACACACACACACACACACACACACACACACACAACTATTTGTTATGGCCAAAGATCGACGCCACTAAAATCTAAAATGAAAACCATCTAGCGCGAAGCTCACGGAAAAAGTTAAGCAAGTTTGAGAGCGGTTAGTAGTTGGAAGGAGTGAAATTGTTCGATGCTGTTGGTACACTCTCCTTCGATGAGTCTTTGGACTCTCTGGAGGTGTCAAATAATAATAATAATAATAAACAAATTCTTGGAATGTATCCCATAACATTTTACGAAAAAAACAATTCCAAAGTATCTTATGGCATTTTTGCTTCAAGGAGCAATCCAACTTGGTTATGCTAGTAATCAGGTCAAGAGAAATCTGAAATTCTAAGTAAAAATAAACGTGAACAGAAACATAATATATTTATATCTGGAGCTTTGTGAAGGCGATAAATATGACTGTCCCAGTGGAACATATCAAGTAGAATAGCAACTTCGTATTCATGTTAGGTAATGTGATCGGTGTACTTGATAAGAAATATTACCGGGATTTAAAAATCCCATACTGGGCGAAATAAAAGCAGTAACATTATCTTTTTTATGATCTCAATTCTGTTCGTACCGTGTGCAGTTAAGGATTTTAATTTTTTTTTTTTTTTTGGCATTTTTTACATGAAACTTTTTCCCATGTTCCCACTTAAGGCCTCCAATAAGTGGAGACGGCGTGTCACACCGGAAGATGAAACTCATCTCCCACCTAAGAAATAACACAATAACAACTTGTGTTGTCATTTATGACTTCACAGCATCTCTTCATTACGCACTACCTACGACGAAATTAAAATATATTTTTTCGATAAAACATTACAAAAATTATGGATGATGCATTGAGCATAATTTAAGATTTCGGAAGTTTTTTTCCCACTTAGATTATAATAAATTTAGTTTTATCCTTTATCAAAGTGTAAGCAAACAAAGTTCGCGCCTGAAGTATCTTCAGGACTGGGGTAACTCATGGTAAAGATGGACCAAGCTGTCATCACTCCTTGTCTAAGTATCTCCCATAATGGAAAGCACATCTCCTTGCGGACATGTATGATGCTATGCATTAAGGGAAGGATCACTACCCAGATCGGTTTTAACCTTTATTGAGGTCTCGTCAGTGGGAGCGTGACCCAGAGGTGGTGATACTAAGGTGGAAGCAATGGAAGAGTCATATTTACCTTTACCACAAGTTGCCTCAGTCTTGAAGATATTTCAGGAGCAAACTTTTGTTTGCTTACACTGGGATAAAGGATTCAACTAAATGTATTGTAGTCTAACCAAGGTAGGAAAAAACTTCCAACATCTTTCTCTAAATCCAGAGTAATTTAATAATAACGTGAGACACCTTTTGGCAACTCGTATAGTTAAATATGACTTCGCCATTGCTTCCACCTTAGTATCACCACCTCTGGGTCTGGCTCCCACTGACGAGACCTCAATAAAGGTTGAAACCGATCTGGTAATGGCCTTTCCCTTAATGCATAGTATTATACATGTCCGCAAGGAGATGTGCTTTGCATTATGGGAGATATTAAGACAAGTAGTGATGAGAGCTTGATCCACTTTTATCACGAGTTGTCTCAGTCCTGAAGATACTTCAGGCGCAAACTTTGTTTGCTTACACTTGGATAAAGGCTTAAAATAAATTTATAATTTAAGATTGTCCGTTTTTCATGTATGGAACTGTTTTTACTAGACTTAAGTAGTCAGTAAAGTATTTGTTCTTACACAATTATTATTATTATCGTGTGTAAATAATTAATCCTGAGAATGAAACTCATGATCCGACTCAATTAGCTTTATATCCTATCCTTTATATATCTATGAGCAGTGAATCTGTGGAGTTTATTTAAGGAATGATTTAGCGATGTTGCAAACAGAAGCAAGCTCAAGTTATTCGAGAAGTGAATTTATATCACATGAGTAGCTGGAAAGTTGAAATTAATGGGAACTATATTCTACAGTGTTACTTTCGATGGAACAATTGACCAAGCCGGTTTTCCTAAGTAGCTCAGCCTTTATGATAAGTGACCAAGTCGTACATTTTTCTTGCTTGTAAAATGTCTCGAAATCTAGTTTAATTTGGTTCGCTTAGACCGACCCACTTTTGACCTCGGTAAAACAAACCAGTCCTCCTTCAGGACTTCTTATCTTAAAGAAAAAGGAGCTGGGGGGGAAAAATACGACTTCCGTGAGTTAGTAGGTCTATTGTGTAACCTTGCAGTTACCTTGCAATTTCAGGAAACTCGTTTGCAATTCAAGAAAACTAGTTCTGGATACAAGCTGCAGTATGTTTTAACGGCTTTAAGCAATTTAAAAGCCTGTTATATTTATTACAGGGAACCGATGTTTGCTTATGCATGCACGTTGAGATTTTGTGATTTCTTTTTGTGTATAGAATCCAAATAATAACAAGATGCTTCCACCGGTATCGTATGGACCTAAAAGAGTATGTAATTAATCTTATGCACCTGGTTCGTTTCTTTTTCGATAGTTTGACGTGCAATAGGAACTATTAATAATAGTTATTGATGAATTTTATTTGTCCTTACTTTCTGTTTCTTACTATGTCGACCTAAATATTGGAAGACTGGTTCCACGAATCATATTAATATTTCCGATATGGTTCAATTGCCACCTTATGTCCTTAAATCCAAATTACTGTGTTTAAGAATATAAACGTGTTAGCTGTTTTGATTTTACTACATCGAAGTCATCGATAATCATCAACGAAAAAATAGAAATTTCTGGTTTTCGAGTTAGTCACTCCATGGCAGGATCCTTGTGATCTACTAAGCAACTAAGGCAATGCCAAGTTTGAAAGGCGACAAAATCAGGAAAAAATTGTATCTCCACCATAAAAATCCTACTTATCTACACCAATAATCGTTTATCTTGGGGCAGATAAGTAGGTTTTTTTTTTTCCTCCTGTAAACTAGTGTTTTTATTGCAGCTCAGAAAAATTAATCAAGTACGTACACTATTTCAGATTAAAATACGACTGTGAGAGTTCTTTCATCGAATTTCGTGTACAATTTTCAGCAATCGATCCGCATACTCGTTTACTGACAGAGGACGATAGACTGGGTGAGGATTTGATACTGCACTAGCTCAGACTAACAACATACAATAAGTCAATATACGTTATCGTGAAAAAAAAAACATTTTCCTGTAATAGGAACCATGTACTGATACCTAAAGCACATCCATCAAGGCCTACCTTTATCGAATTCAGATATCATCCTAAACAGAAAAAACGAGACTATGCCCGTATCTCTTTTTATTTAACAAATTGAGAAAATCAACTATGATCCTCTTCAAGATAGTTTCCTTATGAGTTGACACACAGCTGCATACAATGCTGCCAACGTTCAAAGCAATTCTGCAGATTATTTTCTGAAAGGCTGTTGAGGATCTCCGTCGTTTTTGCTTTCATATCCTCTACCGACAAAAAATGGGTCCCTTTGAGCTTTGACTTAATCTTTGAGAAGAAGTAGAAATCGCAGAAGAGCAGGTTTGGCGAATAAGGGGGGGGGGGGTGCTCAAGCACAGGGATGTTGTTGTTAGCTAAAAACCGCTTCACAGAGAAAGCGTTGTGTGTCTGGAGTGGTTGTCTTGATGCAAAATCCAACCATTTCTCGAAAATTCTGGTCATTGTCTTCTCGCGCGTTCGTGCAATTTCGTCAAGACTTCAATGTAATACTGCTAATTTACCATCTGGCCGCTGGAAATCCACTCTGCCATTGCAATCTGGATAGCGAAGAAAACAATCAACATGGCCTTGAACTTCGAACGACTGGTGTGCTTTTCTTGGAGATGTTGCTGACTTCCACTGCATTGATTGTCGCTTGGTTTCCGGACCATACGTAAATATACAAGTTTCATCACAAGTAATTACCGAATTCAACAAATCTGGTACATCGTTAATGCGTTACAAAATGTCCAAACACAGTTCCTTGGACCGGTTAGAGCAGGTTGTTTATCCTGTTAATAAGAGATGCCAGTGAAAACAAAGCAGTTTGGTACAGACGTGTGGGTTGTAGTGCATAACACGTTAATGCCAAGGCTTACTTACTATCGCATTATAGATATTGTATTCTGTATCCCGCTATTGTGTCCATAGTTAAATTTAAATCTGGAAATAAAGAAAAAAATATCCTCAAACTTTATTATAGACACACTGCAGTTTTCCTGGAAACTTGCTACAAGCTTCATGAACTGCAGTATTTCAAATTATGATCTTGGTGATTGTTAGTCCAGCTACCTATGTTCGGCAAAAATAACTATGCAGCTCTGTATCATGTTTCAATTCATGATAGGCTGTTTTGAATTTCTCTCTCCCATCAACCGTACAATATTTCCATTGACTGATTTCACGTACCGTCCATTCCTGCTAAGGATAAGGTCAATGGCACAGACGTTATGATGCATGAAACATTAACGCCAAGGCATTAATTGAAACATTAACTCAAAAGATACCATCATATTATGGATACTGTGACATGCTCTAAAGTGTACATTTTTACTTTTATATTTCTCACAAATATCCGTGTTAATCTTCTTTTGTCTAATCTTCTGTTAACAAGTTTCCACTCAAATTCTAGCTGATTCATATATTAACAACATGAGGAGAAGGATAATCTGATGAAATAGTAAACTTCCTACTCTGATGCTCACAAATATGTTAAAGGAAAGTGGATTTTTAAAGTAATTTATTAGTTCGAAATGTGTTTAGGAAATATTAGTATTTATACTTCAAATCTGTAACTCTGATTTAGCAAATAAACTAGTTTTGTTTAGGCTGAATAAAGACGTTACTTCTGTTAACAAAATAGAGGTAGATAGAAAGAAAAAAAGAGGATGAGAAATTGGCTCTGTAAATTTTAAGCCAGTGTATGGATATTAATCAGCAAATCATCGTGTTTTTAGAAGCTTAAATGAAAGAAAGAATTAGTGCCCGGGATCAGTGGAATATTCTTTAAGAAACTACCTACAGAACAGTAGCATAACGAACTAACAGACCATCTTTGATTAGAGTGAGTCTGTAGGAGAGGAGCATCTATTGATATGATTGTCTTCATGTGGACAATGTAAAGCATTTTTAGAGGTTTCAGGTGCATTAATTGAAATGTGAGAACAGTATTCTTTCCTTTGAGATTTATATATGTGACTTATTAAGCGTAGGAATACCAAAAAAAATATAGTAAACTCTCTTTTTGTGTTGAGCAGCTGTTACTTGTACTACTGTAGATTTGGCAGAAACAGAGAGTATGGTGAATGCCAGTCTGACGAAGGGTGCCCGCATATGGAATTATCTACACAAGGCACAATGTGAAAACTGTCTCTGAAATTTGTGATTTTAGCAGGACAAACTGCAAGTTTTTGTTGTAAGCAGGAAGAATGGATAGCGCTATCATCAGCAAAACTGTAAATAGAGTTTGAAGTAGGTTAGTGTGTGTGAGAGAGAGAGAGAGAGAGAGAGAGAGAGAGAGAGAGAGAGAGAGAGAGAGAGAGAGAGAGAGAGAGAGGGGGGGGGGGTCGTTTCTGTACAACAGGAAGAGATGGTAAAAATAACAGTCCAGAGGAACATCAGCATTAATAGGAAAATCTGATGAGAGAACCTCCCTCCGCCACAACATGCAATAAACGATCCGAGAGAAAACTGGCAATGCAATTACAAAGGTGAAAGGCAGCAACTAAGATGGCAATTTGCTCTTAATCCCTCCATGCCAAACCCCATGAAATGCTCTGAAATGTCAAGTGCAAAAGCAGAATTCTTCTTTCAAATCTTTCCATGCCATATTCAGAAATCAGTGATGCAAGCGGGATGATTCACTGTAGATCCCAGCTGGCAGAATCCATACTAATAGTCACTGATTAGTAGACAGATTTTCTGACAATGTCTGTTGATAATATCCTCCATTATTTTAGGCAGTAGTAGATGTGAGAGCAAAAAGTCAATAGTTTTCAGGTAGACCCTTGTCTCCTACTTTGTGTCGACTACTTTTTGGAATTGATGTGCATGGGCTTTGATCCATGCTGCTGAGTGAATACCGGATGAGTATAATATCCCACTAGTTGTGCTAGCGAAGATAAGGGACAACAGTTAGTCCAGGAGCGTATCTTGGGAGTAGAGGTGATTGGATACCATCAGGATTAGAAGAATATTTGGGTAAGCAGTTTGTTCAACATTCTTCAACTGAATTTCTCATGGAAGTTTACATGAGGCATACGATGCAGTGCTTCAGGTAAAGCTAGAGGTGATTTACCTTGGTAACCTAATGGAGTTAGAGGAGAAGAATGATCCTATTCGGAAGCTTTTAAAGAAAAAAAATATATACTATACTATATGTATTAATTCTGAAACTCAAACTCTGGGCACATTTGCCAGAGGAATGGGAATTACCTTTTGTTTCAGATGCACGGTGTATGCCTTCATTTTGTTATCAAGCCGAATTTAGTATTTTGGACATACTTTTAATATCCGTGAAAATACTTCAAAATTATCTGTTAGATCAAGCTGATTTCTGAACGTATTGCAATGTAGTGCCATCTAGCAATCCTGTAAAATAATTAGAAAATGTATAATATATTCTGAGATCTCTGTCCCAGTACAACCAAATTTAACAATGAGTATTATTTACGGCAAAAAAAGAGAATGGATTTTCACTTATTTGCAATTAAATATTTTTGACTAAATTTATATGCTAAATAAATTCCAACAGAAAAATGAAATCAATTGGCGTGTTTTTACGCTTTGTTTTAAAAAGAAAGAAAAATACGCCCTCTATCCAAAAAGTAACCGAACTTTTCGAAAACAGAAGAAACTAGTGGCGCCACCTATTGTAAGCCTTATTTTTAAACATTTCTTATTATTTGATTGTACCTTGGTAATACATTATTAGGCCGACAAATTTTTATAAATTAGCGAGAGCAGAATTGATAAAATATTTATGTGGTTGAGTGACCTAAACTAGTTCGACCGGTTATAGATGCATTAATCATTGACTCGACAAAAGTTGCAAACTGTACTAAATTAACTATGACTTCTTTTTTTAAATCTATAACAAACAGGTAGTGGTAATTAGCGAATAAAAGCAAAATAGCGACTTTGAGACCTACTGCAAAAATAATAATAATGGCAAATTTCTTATTTGTGTTTATTTATTTGTGTATATATACACATATATCACCCATGAAAGTGGAAAAACTATAGCCATTTAGTATTAGACAGATTAGCTAAGACTAAGATTTACACCCTCTGTCCAAAAAGAAACCGAACTTTTCGAAAATAGGAGAAACTAGTGGCGCCACCTGTTGTATCTTTTTGTTGTCGAAAGCGACAACCTTCATTAGTGATGTGTCAACTGTTTATGACACTTGTTTCAATAGAAGCCGAGTTATAGTGCCAAGCAGAGGAATAGTGAGGCTATGGCCAATGTGACCCCGTCCATAGGCGCTAATTTTACATAGGCGCAAAAATTGAGATTTTTAAAGTTTTTTTTTTAGAACAGCGTAATTTTCTTTCCTGTCTATAGGCGCCAAAATTCCTCACGACGTCTCTGGTGCCAAGAGTGACAGTGTGTTTTAACGAAGTTGGTCGTCACGATGTTCATGCCGTAAGCGACGAATTCTAGCTATCAATCGCTTCAAAATTTCGAGATAAAACTCACCACTGACAGTTTGGCCAGGCGAAACGAATTCTGTGTGGATAATGCTCTTGGAAGAGTAGAAACAAATCAGCATTGTCTTTACTTTTGACTTCGCCATGCGACATTTTTTCGGATGTCCCCCTTCTGATGGTCTTCACTCAGCACTTTGGCGCTTTGTTTCGGGCTCATACTCAAAACCACGTTTCGTCACCAGTAACGATCGTTTCAAGGAAGTTTGAGTCCTTACGAGCGGTTTTAATGAAGTCTTTGCAGTGTTCAATTCGATACATTTTTTGGTCGTCGGTCAACTTCGGGAACAAATCGCGAATTCAATTTACGGAGACCCAAATGTTGTGCATAGTTGATTTTGGAATTCCCAATTCATTTTCACTCAATCTCACGAACGATTTCAGGTTTTCTTTGATGAAATCACGCACCTTTTGGATTAACTTCGCTCAGTCCAGTTTTTGACGCCCCGGCTTTTCGTCGTCCTCAAGCGTCTCACGACCACTTTGAAATCGCTTAAACCACTCGTAAACTTGAGTACGGGATAAGCATTCATCACCGTATGCTTTTTGAAACATTTAATGAGCTTCGGTAAAACGTTTACCAAGTTTAACACAAAAGTCAATCGCAGCTCTCTGTTTGAAACTCATTTTCGGACCGTTTGTGAAAACACACTGTTTCTTGGCACCATAATTCGGCTTCAAACTAAACAAAGATCTTAAACAGTTGACACAACACCAGCAACCTTCATTAGTGTTGTGTCAACTGTTTAAGATCTTTGTTTAGTTTGAAGCCGAATTATGGTGCCAAGAAACAGTGTGTTTTCACAAACGGTCCGAAAATGAGTTTCAAACAGAGAGCTGCGATTGACTTTTGTGTTAAACTTGGTAAACGTTTTACCGAAGCTCATTAAATGTTTCAAAAAGCATACGGTGATGAATGCTTATCCCGTACTCAAGTTTACGAGTGGTTTAAGCGATTTCAAAGTGGTCGTGAGACGCTTGAGGACGACGAAAAGCCGGGGCGTCAAAAATGAAGGTTGCTGCTTTCAACAACAAAAAGATACAACAGGTGGCGCCACTAATTTCTTCTATTTTCGAAAAGTTCGGTTTCTTTTTGGACAGAGGGTCTATATATAAAAAATAGAGAAACAGAAAAAAAAACATTTAAGCCACAACCCAAAACCTATAAAACAACAAAATACATGAATAAAGAAATAAAAGAAAAGATAAAAATACTAACAACAGATTTAGAAAAATGGGTGACCTATTTCCAAAATCTCTGGACAGATGAGAACAATCAAATAAAATTTTATAAAACAAAGAATGGCTTAACAGAAAATATGACAATGCTAGAACTGAAAAACACGATAAAGAAGATGAAAAATAGTAAAACACCAGGAGAAGACAATATAAATATAGAACTATACAAAAATTGAGGTGGTAAAAAATTTAATGAAAGACTTAATTTTTTTAATATGATTTGATTATGAAAAAGTCTTTCACAAAATTAGTAGACAAAAATTACGTGGGCTGTTCAATAAGTAATAAGACTAATTTTACTGTGGCGAAACCACTCATCACAATATTAATTTCTGTAGAATAAAGAAATGTTGCTGTCTGTATTAACAAAAGAGGTTGATAGATGGCGTATACGGGCTGATGTGCCAGAGGCTCACGTGACTAGACACAAGTACTCATCGGCGCGCCTACGAGGCGCGACCAGTCTTCGAAATGGAAGCGTCCTTGGAACAGCTTTATGCAATTCAATTTTGTGTACGTTTGCAAAAATCGGCATCGGACGCTTTTAACATGACACGCGAAGCTTTCCACGATGAAGCAATGTCGAGGGCAAGTGTTTTTCGCTGGCATGAAACTTTTAAGGAAGGAAGGCAAAATGTGGAAGATCTTGAACGTGAGGGAAGACCTTCAACGTCCATCACAGAGACAATGATCAACACAGCAGCGATTATCATCAAGCACGTCAAAAGGAAGCGTCCATTGCTGAAGAATGGCTTCTTATTGCACCACGATAATGCAAGGCCACATATTGCTGGTTGTGTAGTGGACGTTTTGCAGAAGATCAACACTGATATCCTACCACACCCTCCATACAATCCTGATCTCGCACCGTGCGATTTCTGGCTGTTTCCACAGCTCAAGAAACCACTAAGAGGCCGCCATTTCGAAATCAACAAAGCATGTGTAAAAGCTGCGGAGGCGGTTTTGAAAGAACTCTCAAAAAACGGGCTCTCACACGTGTTTAAGAAGTGGACGCAACGTTGGGACAAATGCATCGCGTCTCACGGTAGTTACTTCGAAAAAGACCATGTAAATGATGACGATTAAAGGTAATCTGTTTTCTGTATAAATATAGTCATTACTTATTCAACAGCCTACGAATTTAAAATATTAACCGATTTAAACATACTAAACCAACTTTTACAATCTATTCAAGAAATATATACAGGAAATAAAATAGCAGTTAAATTAGAACACATCTCAGAATGGAAAGATATATCAAGAGGAGTACGACAAAGATGTGAAGGGGCTTCAAAGACTCCAATCTATTCTACATTCTCTATTAAGAACTTAAAAAAGTCTACTCTAGCACAGCGTGGAGTGTACCCTATCATTTTTTGTTCAAATATCTTTTACACCGAAGCCATTTTAAATTTAAGCGATTATTCAAAGCGAGTGCCGAAGCACCAAACAAAACATCTCATAGAGAAAATGACTGAATTTCGGGAGTGTGAAAGTGAGATTAGGGTTAACTGTCACGCAGTGTGCAGCAAGCATTATCTGCTAGAATTTTTGATGCACTATTTCAAATATGAGAATACGATTCTCATATGATCAGAGAGGAATTAACTATCCAGTCACACAGGGCAGAAGGCAATTCCAAAGAGATCATGTAATGATAAATATTACTTTATATCTTAAAATTACATTCATGTTTAACAATCTGCATAGATTAAATAGAAAGAACCTAAAAGACATTTTTTATTTTATAATTCCCACAGGTGCTCCTCAATTAGGGCCAGTTCTACCGCATGCACTTTCTGAACCAGTCAATAACTGTCCGGAATGGGGAGTATACGTTTATCCACATCCAAAAGCATGCGATCAGTATTACAAGTGTGAAAATGGTACTTTCACCCACGAGAAATGTCCAAATGGTCTCGTGTTCGATGAACACAATCCCATTTTCGAATTCTGCAACTATTTCTGGAAAATTAATTGTGGAGAGAGAACCGAAATAGGTAAGAAGTGAAAAGATAGCTTAAGCATGTGCTTTTAAAATAGCATTTTAATTTTTCTATTTCTCGAAATGTTGTTACTACAATCGTGTTACAAAAATATATATACATATATCATCTCTTTACTTTATATAGATGATGTTATATTCCTAAATAAATATAGTATGTCAGTATGGCAGGGAAAAGACCCAGAGAAAGATCAAGATCTAGGTGGATTGATGCGTAAGAATATCCCTGACCTTCGTGATATGATCTACCAGTACTGGAGTCTTGACAGATAACAAATTAATTTGCAGGAAAACTATCAACAGAAAGTTATTAATGATGTGAAATTTTCATGTGGTCCTATCGTGATATCCTGCACATCCTCTGAGTATACATATCAGAGATTTGATTCAAATACAATGATCGTGTAACATCCTATTTCTGTGTTTTTAGAACTGTTTAGTTTCTTAAGAAAAAATGATGGTTCCACTCTGTATGGAATAAGAAAGTAATTAGTAAAACACTAAACTAGTTAGCTAATCAGATGTTATTTATGAGAATCTCAGCCAAGAAAAGTTGTAAACCTATTGTCATGGGTTTTCATGGATTGTAAACCTATTAACATGGATGGTACGAGCCAACCTTCTGTTGGCTCGTACCATCCGAGACAGCCTTCACTCATCTCGAGCATTGATGAGCCATGGTCTGCCCACACATTTCCGGTGGTTCGTGGTTTTTCCCCTCCTCGGACCACTTTTTGAAGGGACTCACCACGGCTGACCGTGAGCACCTCGCAAGCTTTGCGGGCTCGGAAATGCTCTACCCAAGTCGTCTATCAAACTCGCCTGAGTCCTGAGTTCCTAACGTGTATATATATATATATATATACACGTTAGGAAATTTGAATCATATAACTGGATCTCTGAAAGAATAATAATGGCTAGACTTAAATTAAATAAGAAATTTATTACAATTATAAGAATATATGCACTTCAAGAAGGAAAAAAACAATCTGAAACAGAAGAATTCTATAAAAAACCCCAAAGATTAACTCAGAACCCAAATAAACAAGATTACTTAATCATTGCAGGCGATTTCAATGCTAGAGGATCAAATACATTTCAAGATTAAATAGGTAATCAAGGAGAAAACACCATAAATAACAATGGAAGAGAACTCAGGGAATTTGTGGCCTATAATATTGGAAGATCACCATCTCTGGGTCTGGCTCCCACTGACGAGACCTCAATAAGGGTTGAAACCGGTCTGGGTAGTGGCCCTTCCCTTAATGCATAGTATTACACATGCCCGCAAGGAGATGTGCTTTGCATTATGGGAGATACTGAGACAAGGAGTGATGAGAGCTTGGTCCACCTTTACATGAGTTGGCTCAGTCCTGAAGATACTTCAGGCGCAAACTTTGTTTGCTTACACCTGGATAAAGGATTAAACTAAATTTATTATATGTGGCCTATAATAGTTTGAAAATCACCAACAACTTCTTTAAACATAAAGGTATACAAGGGAAGCCAGAGAATATAAAAGCATCATTGACTATATAATAGTGGGTGGAAAATTGAAGATGGTAAGAAATTGCAGAGCATGCAGAGGATGCAGTATTGACTCAGACTATTATTTAGTAATCAGTACTATTAAGATCCCAAACCAGAGTAATGGAAACAATACAAGAACACAAAAACAAAAGCAGGATCAATTTAAGATAGGACTGTTACAGCATGATAGTGTTAGAGAACTATATCAAAGAAGACTGACAAATCTTACAAAGAAAATAAATGAAGATACAGATATGAAAATGAATGGCAAAACATTAAGAAATAGTAAAACAAGCAGCATATGAAGCCATAGGAACAAAATTGCGAACAAAAAGAAAGAACTAAGAACTTGGAACCCAGAAATAGAATGTTTAATAAGGAAGGGGAAAAAATGTATTTTAATGGTTAAACAACATAATCAAAACTGGGAAAAAATTGTATCAAGATTAGAACATTGACATAAATTGACCTCAACTAAAGAGCTATAAAATCATTAAAAAATGACTTAAGGAACAAAGGATAATCTACAATTAGAAGGCCCCTCCACAAAAGAATGGACCAATCACTACACCCAGCTTCTAAACAATAATAATCAAATTGAGATAAAACAAATAATAAATCAATAAACAAATGAAGAACCAATACAGTTAAATGATCTAAAGAAAATATTAGAAAAACTAAAAAATAGAAAAGCTGCAGAAGAAGGTGGAGTGAATTCAGAACTATACAAATACAGCTCTAAACCATTCCAATTACGATTAATTAAAATTCTAAACAGAATATGGGAAGAAGGAAACATCCCACAAGAATGGAAGACAGCAACATAAACATATTCAAAAAAGGAAACAAGAAGGATTACGGAAACTACCGAGGAATGTCCTTATTAAATGCATGCTATAAAATATATCTAGATATAATTAAAAGTAAATTAACACCATGGGCCGAGGAAATTAGAAGAACAATGCGGCTTTAGGAAAGGAAGATCCTGCATATCCACATTTACACTCAAACAAATTATAGAAAAACGATTAGAATTTAACTTGCTTAATTTAAAGCTCCACCTTCACCTCCACCTCCCTAGAAAAACATTCTCCACCACTAGTCTTAGGAACTTCATTTCTTCAAATCCTTAGCCCACCCACGGTACAAAACGTACTATAGGTTTACAAAATAACCGTTTTTATATTTATGTTGATTATGCCAACTCACAGTATTCCATTATTGAAAGATTTATTATTTTATTTATTTTACTAGAACCTCCCATCAGTTCACCGAATTGCCCTTGGCAATGGGGAATCTTCCCAACAGACAGCTGCACCCATTACCACAAGTGTGCATGGGGAGAATCAAATGTTACCGCTTGTGAAGAAGGACTAGCTTATCTCCACGACACTCATTCCTGCACGTGGCCAGATGAGGTCCCCGGATGTGACAGCGAAGGTAGAAAAACATTCTCATAATTGTGCACGTAAAATAGTATATGTGTCTGTTAACTTTTCTCAGAAAAAAAATTTAAATATCTCCTTTATTATTTAGCAAGATCGTCAATGTAGTATTTCCCATTTTCTTTCAGCTATTGTTGGATTTAAATGCCCTGACAAAATTGCAGGTCCTGCTTCCAAATTCTATCCATTCCCTCGTTATCCTCATCCTGACTGTACAAAATTGTTTGTATGTGTTAATGAGAAGCCTCGTTTATTGAACTGTGGCTACGGATCCGCCTTCAATCTGTACAGTTACACCTGCGACTCTCTGAACAACGTCCCTGATTGGTAAGACCAAAATAGTTTTGTTTTTCTGTGTAATTTGCCTGATAAAATAGAGAAATGAGGGAAAAAGGGGAAAAAAAAGATCGCTGAATGAATACAAATTCTTACTCTGAAAATTCGAACACATACTATACTTATCAATTTGGTTGGGCTCGCGCTAGCCTATCGTATAGTGAATGTAAGCAGTAAACTGGAACAAATGATGATTGAGTTATACGTTTTTTCAGAATATTAAAAGTCAACACACACACACACACTGAAAGACGGGGTCATCAACCACACCTATCCCTTGAGGCGAAGGCGTGAATAGAGAACTTATTGATTAGAATTAGAATTTATTGATCATTGAATTACTTAATATACAAATACTGTTTAAACAGCTAATATATTATTTCTGTTACAGCAAACCACCTCTAAAATAAATGGTGAAAGCAAGCTCAACCCTTCTGGGAAACACCAAGTAAACCCAGAGTCTAAGAAATCCAACAAGAGATTTATCATCCAATAGTGAAGAATCACAACCACGATGTATAGTTCTCCCAAATAAAAATGAAACAGTATCTTAAACCCGAGTGTTAATAAAAATATTTTTCATTAGGATAATTTGTATGTTTTTTTATTTAAAACAAATCAACAAACTTTTGTTGACAAATTATTTTTTAAGATGTTATTTGTGGTAAGACAGATCAGGACTTGGCATGAGATGGTAGAATAGGAGGAATAGATTTTCACTCAATGGAATTAATTGCCTTGGAAGATTTAGATTGTTGAGGCATGTATCTTTTGTTGACTGTCCTGGTCATGATATTTTCATGGCCACAATATTAAATGGTGCTGCTGTGATGAATGCTGCTTTCCTTTTGATTGCTGGTAATGGTCTTGTCCACAGCCTCAAACCTGTGCACTTAGCATCTATAGAACTTACGAAACTCAAACACATTTTAATTCTTCAGAATAAGATTGATTTAGTAAGAGAAGCTCAAGCCAAAGAACATTGTCAGCAGATACTCAAGTTTGTTCAAGAAACTGTTGCAGGAGCACCAGTAATTCGTATCTCAGCTTAGCTAAAATATAATATTGAGGTCATCGGTGAATATATTGTGGAAAAAATACCTGTGCCACTGAGGGACTTTACATCTGGAACTAGATTGATGTAATCCAATCTTTTGATGTGAACAAGCCAGGTTGTGAGGCAGAAGACCTGAGAGGAGGAGTAGCAGGAGGAAGCATTCTACGTGGTGTCTTGAAGGTGGGTCAAGAAATACAAGTAAGGCCAGGCATAGTGTCAAAAGACCAAGAAGAAAAGTTGATTTGCAGGTTGCAGTACCACGAGGATTAATTGGGGACTGTGGTAACTTTGACTAAAATATTTACAGAATTAGAAATATTATACTCATCTGCGCCGGCTTCTTGGTGTCCGTACAGAAGCGGATATAAAGGGAGCTAAGGTCCAAAAGTTATCAAAAAATTAAGTTCTTATGGTGAATATTGAATCCCTTTCTACTGGGGGTAGAGTATTAGCTGTTAAAACTAATTTGGCAAAAATTAGCCTTACCAATCCTGTTTGTACAGAAGTAGGTGAAAAAGATTGCCCTTAGTCGTTGAGTTGAAAAGCACTGGAGGCTAATAGGTTGGGGTCAGAATAGACGTGGTGTTACCATCAAACAGTGAATGTTTCTGATTATCTGTTAGAAATACCAGTTGTGGTCTATGGTAGATAGCGTTAGTGTAGTTGCAGTCTGTTGGTGATTGAATGGTGGAGACAGTGTTGTAGGGCAGCTGACCTCATCGATCCCTTGATGAGTCCTTGAACTCCGTGGAGGTGTCAAATAATAAACAAACCGTAGAAACGTGGCATAACCCTAGCCTAAACTCCATAATCATACACATTCACATGGCATATTCCGGTAATTGGACCACATTTTTTAATAAGCTCTATAAAACACAGTGGATTAATAAAAGACCCGACAAGTTTTGTAAGTCGTTTGACTTACATCTTCAGGGGTAAAAGATAACTTAAAGTTTAAAACACAAAGAAAAGAGAAATTATTAATAATAGTTCATACTATACAGTTGTAGACGATATATTCATCATATGGCCAATGAACTTTCTTTCTCGATATATAGAAAACCCACAAACACAGGAAGATTTCTTAATGGGGCCTCACACCACCACCCTTCGCAAAAAATAGGTCTAATAAAACCCTAAGGGACAGAGCGTATAACATTTCCAGCACAGAAAAACAGAGAAACGAAGAATTAGAATATCTAACACAGATCTTTCAAAAGAATGGTTATGAAACCAAGACGATCAAAAAAATCCTCCACACACCTCCTACAAGCATCTCACAGAAACAAGATTTCAAAAACGCTATCACGCTTCCATATATCAAAAATGTTACAGACAAGATGGCTAAATTACTTAACAAATATAACATCAAAGTAGCCTTTCTGCCTCTGGAAAAAATTTCGATATTTCTACATCCCCCGAAACCCCCTCATCATCCTTTAAAAAAAACAGGTGTTTACAAAATTATTGTTCTTGCGACATCTGCTACATAGGACAAACAGGAAGATCTATGAAATTCGCATGAACGAACACCAAATGGATGTACAAAACAGAAGACAAAACAAATCAGATCTATCTTTCCATACTACTTCCACCGACATGTCGTACATGGAAAAAACTGTTACATAAGGAAATTTAAAGAAGCTGCAAACATGTTTAAAATACCAACACACAAAGATAGGATTATATTAAATATTATTTTAAAATACCAAAGCAGTGTCTCCTTTCAATGGGGAGCAACCACAGAACCACTGGGATCCCAAATGCTACTTTTTTTTTTCTTAACTAGCACACGCGCTGAAAACTAGAAAGATTATTATTTCAGTTTTGTGCTTTATAATTCTTCCGATAAACTTTGTAAGGAAAGATAAAAGAAACAGAAGAAAAAAAAAACAGAGTAAAAGTTGTTTTTTATTTTATTTTAATATATTAAAATAAAATAAAAAATAATAAATTTTAATTATTTATTAATTAAAATTAATATTAAAATTAGTTATTATTAAAAAAATTAATAAAAAATTTTATTAATAAAATGTATATATATAAATATTAATAAATAATAATTTAATATATTATATTAAAAAATATATATATATAAATAAGGTTTTAGTAATACCGAGCCTTATCAACTTTACCTATACAAGTTGCTACAAGGTGTTTTTTTAAATAAGAATCTCTGGAGGAGATATAGATGTAAAAAAAATTTTTTTTTTACCTTGGGAATAATGTATATTAGGGTTACCAAGTAATTTTTTAAATAAACTTGGTTATTTTACTCCTAATCCCAAGTAAGCAAATAGTTAAGTTTGCGCCTGAACGTATTTAGGGTAAAACATTGAGTTTGACTAAATCAGTAAGTAGCTAACCCTAAAATCTTGATATTTAGGGTCTAGCTACTCACTGAGGAGACCTCAAAAAAGGTTGAAACCGGTCTGGGTAGTGACTCCACCCATAATGTATTTCAGTATACATCTCTTAGTGAGATCTGCTTTACATTATGGAAAATACTAAGAAGAATAGTGATCAAAGCTTTACCCACCTTTATAAGGAGTTGCCCTGGTGTTGCAGCACCTTTAGACTTGCATTACGTTCAGGCGCAAACTTAATTGTTTGCTACACTTGGGATTAGGAGTAAAATAACCAAGTTTATAAAATCACTTGGTAACCCTAATATATATATATATATATATATATAATATAACCCACAAATCTTCAATCTCTCCTCGTATGGAGAATCACACAGGCGTACTACCATGTTGATCGCACGCCTCTGAATCCGTTCCACCTGTTCCACATCTCCAAGAACTCAAGCATCAGATCTGTGTGCCCAATAATCAAGATGAAGCCTTATGAAAGCCAATAACCAGGTAATCCTATGAGCAGTTTCGTCCCCTTTTGCAATATGCCCTCTGAAATTCAACTCCCCATGAACCAATCCTTTGATATCATTGGTGTCATCAATTTCCTTGAGTACATTCCATCAATATGGCTGGTAGTCTTTTCACTCCAAAATGCATAACCGTATACTTTGCACATTAAATTGATATCTGCTCTCCTTTGCCCATACTGTCAGTATATTTAATTCATCCTATAAACCATCAACGTCATCTTTATTGACCATTGATCTACCTAATTTTGCGTCATTTCAAACAACATTTCCCCTCTTCCATATCATTAATATATAAATTAAGTAGCAGTGGCCCAAGTACAGAGTCCTGTTGTATTTCATTAGCCACAGGGTTCCATTTCACCAGACATCACCAACTACCCATTCTTGAATTGTGTCTTAGCCATCGTCTTGTAACCTCCTTTATGCAACTGAACTATTTTCTCCTGTTTCCATTCCCTTGGGAATCTACCAGAGCTGAGATTCAGATGAAACAATCTAGTCAAAGGGAGTACCAATTCCCTTGCACATTCCTGTAATATACAAGCTGATATCCCATCCAAATCCACAGTTCTATGCATATCAAGATTCTGTAATATCCTGTTATGTACTTCAACTTCCTCTACGTCTACGGCCACATTAACCCATGCCTTATCTATTACTGTACTATCTTCGCCTGGATGGTACACTCTTGCAAAGTGATCACTCAATAATTCAACTATTTCGTCTGCTTCAGTCATCTCCCTACCATCTGTTCGTTCATCAAAAAAGATGACTCCAAAGACTCATCGAGGGAGGACACCTACTGTATCTCTCTATCTCCATCACTCAAGCCACCAACTACAACTAACCACAACTATACCAACGCCATCTACCGCCCGCTACCACAACTATTATTTCCACAGACAATCACAAACATCCATACCCATGGCAGAGTTCGAATCCGCAGCCTTTTGGCTGGAGAGCGGATACATTAACCGCTAGGCCAACTAGGCCGGCTAATGCTCATGAGCTTGCTGATCACCTTTGAATCTCCTCCACATGCTTCTCTTTCTCCTTAACTCCAGTTTAATGCTGCAGTCCATCCATTTTTTTTATGTTTGGCCTATATATGAGAGGTTGGCTGGTCAACCTATAGTACTTTAGTACCGTATATGGGTAGTGGGATGGGAAAAAAGAAACTTGTTGACATCGATTTAAAAGTCTGTATATTGTATTCCTTGGATAATGTATCAGGGGGAAGACTATTCCACAGTACAGCAGCAGCAGCAGGGATGAAGGAGGAGGAATAGAAACTTGCTATGTGGGTTTCAAGGTGTAGTGTGAACGGATGTTGGGAAGTGACTGTACATGTTCCAATGGGTTTAGTACAGAGTGAAGGAATTATTGATGTTGTTCCAGATGAGCATTTTCCATGAAAATATTTGTAGAATATACAAACTGCAGAGACTAAACGTCTATGTGAAAGTGGGGGGAGTGAGTCGGTAAGAGATGGATCATTTATCAGTCTAATTGCTCTCCTCTGTATTGAGTCAAGCATTTTGAGGGAGCTTTAAGAAGCCCCACTCGAAATATAGGAACAGTATTCGATAGCTGGCCGGATTTGTGATTTGTATAAGGTTAACACTATTTCGAAGTGAAGTAACGTCTTGAGCGAAAGAGAAAGCCTAGTTTTTTGGAAGCTGAGGCTGCAATGGTTGTGATGTGTTTATGCCAGGAGAGGCCTGATGTCATGGTAATTCCGAGAAGAGAATGGGAAAATGGTTCTTTTTCGTGGGAAATAAGACAGAACTGGGTTTTAATAGCGCGTTGAAGTTGACAAGGTTATCTGAGCCCTATCGGAGGATGTCTTGGAGGTCCGAATTAAGGGGAAGTGTGGTTGGTGTTCTGTGGGTTGAAGTGAGTTGTGTAGGGTAAGGTTTATCAAATGAAGGGGAGGAGTGCAACGTGCTGTCATCTACAAAACTGTGTATTTTGTTGGAGGTGAACTGAAGTAGGTCATTGATGTACAGAAGGAAGAAGGTCAGTGAGAGAACTGAACCTTGTGGGACACCAGCATTAGTTGTATAGTGGGAGGATAGGGAGCCATCTACCATTACACATAGTGTGCATCCAGAGAGGAAGCTGGCAATCCATCTGCAGAAGTCCTGAGTCAGTCCAAATGATGGAAGTTTGCTTAGTAAGCATTCGTGCCAGACCCGGTCACAGGATTTAGAGATACCAAGTGCACTACTTGGCATTGGGCCAAATTTTTTTGGGAGTCCCAAGTCCAGAGATGGGTGATATATGAGGACAGGTCACCTGTTGATCGGCATCGACGGAATCCGTACTGGGGGTGGCTTAATAGCTGGGTACCTTCAGATAGAGTAGGAGTTGAGAATTGTTAGTTTTCTCCATCACTTTAGATAGGATTGAGGTGAGTGAGTGAGATAGAGCGGTAATTAGAAGGCCAAGATTTGTCACCCTTTTTGGGAGTGGTTGAATATAGGCCTATTTCCAGGCTTTGGGATGTATACCAGTGGAGTAACAGACAGCATAGGATAGGTGTCAGTTCTGCTGCACAGACCTTCAGGACAATTGGAGGAATGCCATCACGGCCAAGAGCTTATTTTGTGTCTAATTTTGACAACAGGTTTATGATCTCTTTCTGGCAAAAGGATACAGGGGCATTGTAAGTTGGGCAGTTGGAATAACTGGGGACCATTTGCCATTGTCTGTTATGCGTGCATTGGAGGCAAAGTGTAAAGCAGGAGATTGGCTTTTATTGTGGGTGATGTTGCAATTGAGCCATCTGGGTATGATCAGGGTGGGAGTAGTGTAGGACAAAAGTTTCAACCAATTGCTTTGGCAAGAGACCAAAGGGCATGGCTGCTGCTAGGACAGGCTGCAAGTTTTCTGCGTTTTGCCCGTTCAAATTCTGTTTTGGAAACATTGATAATTTTTTTGTATCTGTTTCGGGCTTCAGTATAGGCACTGAAGGAGGATAGAGTTCCTAATTTGAACGAGTTGTGGTATGCCTGATTTTTCATTTGTACAGCCTTGACACATCTTTTGGAGAACCAGGGCTTGGATTGGGGATGGCAGTTCAGAGACGTGTGGAGAATGTATATTATCATGCCAGTGAGGATTACTTTGGTGATATGTTCGGTGCATATGTCTGGATTAGAAGACTGTAAACAATAGTCCAACCATGGGAATGAAGCATAGTAGTCTCGGAGGCTGTCCCATTTGACACTGTTATAATGCCAAATTACTCTTGTGCAGGTGTGCCTGTGTAAGCGTTGTTGCTTGGGGCAGGAGATGAACACTAGGTTGTAGACATAATTACCCAGTGAGCTCACTACATTCACTGTATATTTGGAAGGGTCATTGGTAGGAAAGAGAGCTAGGGTATTTGGGGAGTGATTTGGGTTATCTGGTATTTTGGTCGGCTTGTGAACAATTTGTGTAAGGTCGTTGGTGATGGCTAATATTTCAACGTCTCTGCCTGCAGGATCTGTACAACTGGAAGAGGAAAGACAGTTGGTATTATGGACATCGAAATCACCTAGGAGGATGATTTCACTATTAGGAGAGTGAGACTGGAGGAAATCAACTTTTGAGGAGAGGAAATTAAAGGGCTCGGAGTGGTTGGTGGTATTAGGAGTGCGATAGGGACAGCAGATGAATTTGACTGAGTGGGTAGGAATGTTTTTAGCCAAAGAAGATGAAAGTTGGGCAATTCTAGGTTAGGTGCTCTCTGAAAGGGTATGCCAGAGTGGATATATACGGACACACCACCCTTGGGTCGAAAGGAGTTAAATAGTGTATAGTTTGGATGGTTGATATGGATAGTGCTGGGGGAAGGTGAAAGTTTTCTGTTAAGAAGAGTAGGTGGGGTTTGGTTGACTGCAGATTATAATGGACACTATTAAGGTTGGAGTTGAGACCACGGATGTTGGTGTAGTGGATATGAAAGGGTCTGTGGGGCATGGCTTTGACCGCAATGTTTTCTATGCAGTGCCTGCATACTGATCTCCTTGGTGGCCACTAGTGGCGTCACTTGGTTTTTTGCACTAGTTTGTTTTGGTTTGTTTGTAGTCTATGGTCCAGCTGTTGTCTCCATTTTGGCGTTTTTCTTCTAGCTGTCTTCGGAGGTGGCGTCTTTGTTCCCTTTGTGCAAAGGTTAAGTAAGGTCGAGCACGTACACGCGATTGAGGCAACTGTCCTTTAACTTGCTATTTATCGCCGTTATTCATTTGGATAAAAGTGTTGGTGTATCACAGATCACTTTTACGAGATGTGGAAAGTTCGTGCCGTCCCTTCTTTTGTTTATGGGTCCGAAACGATGATATTCCTGGGATCGAAGTTGCATTCACCTGCTAGTTTGCTAACTTCTACGCTGACGAGACTAGATGTAATCTTTCGTTGTTGGCTTTTGTTGACGCCATCGGTAGGCATGTAAGCGGCCGATATGGTAGGCATATTGGGCGCTTACACATGACTGTTTTCTTTTAATTGTAAAAATAACTGATATGAAGGACTATCGGTACTTACGAGTTGTGTAGAAGTAACTGGCTCCTTGGTACCCTCTGTATTCCGTTTACTGGTTATTATGCACTAAAAAGATACTTGAATTACGATAAAATTGGTATGCAGTCAGCTACTTGTTCCTTCAAACATTCCTTTGCGACTTCCAGTGCACTAGTAACATCTTTCCATTGCACTATATATCCTCCCATGGTGTAGTTCCAAGCAACTTTCTAAGTTGCAGTAATTTTCAGCTCTTTAATTCGACATGTAGTTCTTCTTTATTGAAATTTCAACTTTTAGCCGCCTCCCAGGTCAAAACTGATTGCTCTCGCCGATTGGCGGCAATATAGCCATCTTAGTTATAGACAACTCCTCAGATCTAATCACAAGGTCCAACACTTTCGATCCTCTGGTACCTCCATTTGTTTATTTGCTGATACGTATCACCCACATCGTCCATCGTTCCACCATAGCAGCAGCCAACCAAATACTTTGTCCTATTAGCTTGTATCTCATACCAGACAGCCTCAAATGCTTTCCATCTTACTGACCTTTTGTCCTCTTGTGCTCCCAGTCTTTTAGGCTGCAACTCATCTGATATCATCAGTAATATCTGTCCTCCCATCGAATTTGCTTCTGCCCTAAATATACTGCGACCTTCACATTTTATATCAATAATTATATCATCCTCTGTCAGCCACGCTTCACGAATGCCAACTGTTGGCCAAAAGGAACTAACCAATGCCCTAAACTCTTCCACTCTGTTTCTATTACTTGTGGCATTAATATACATAAATAATGCAATCCTCATGGTCCCATGAATAATAATTCATGGTCCCATAACTTACCAAGCATGATCAGCTTGTCTGAAAAAAAAATAAGCAGCTAAATATAAAAAGCACCTTATAGTGATATTTGGATCATTATCGTTCACTGACTGAAGAGTAGGTGGCACCCTTCAGTTTTTGGCCGGTCTTAACCTGTCATCACTAGTGCGATCTATAGCTGACATATGTAGACAAAAGTAACGCGATTTCTTGTTCTTAATCCTAACTAGTATTAATGGGTGAAATTGTATCTTTGCCATCACTTTTGAGATTTATGTTGATAATGATAAGTAGTCTAGAACCAAGTTATGAAAGAAATAAGAATTTTTGGTATCATTTCACTTGAAGAAAATGGTACATAACCAGCCTGGTTGGTCGAGTAGTTAGCGTATCCGCTCTCCAGCGAAGAGGCTGCGGGTTCGAATCCCGTCGTGGGTAGGGTGTTTGGGATCGTCTGTGGAAATAATAGTTGTAGTAGATGGCGTTGGTATACTTGCGGTTTATTGTAGTTGGTGGATTGAGTGATTGAGATAGAGAACTGTAGAGTAAGTTTTCTCCCTAGATGAGTCTTTGGACTCCCTGGAGGTCCAATAATAATAATTATTATAATTATTATCATTATTCACATACTACTTAGAGAGCCTGTGTAGCTCAGTGGATGTGGCGTTTGCACACCGTCGCGCTAGGCCGCACGAAGGAAGTCTTGGTTTCGAGTCTAGTCGGCGACTAGAGGAAATTTTTCTAAGCATTTTTTCGACCGGTTCCCGAGTTAGTCGATCTCTGGCACGGGCAAGCAGGTTTTTCCTCCCGGAAACTCGGGTTTTTCGTCCTGTAAACTCAAGAAAATCAACCGTAGAACCCACATTATTTCAGACATCAAATATATTGTGTTACGGTTAGGGACCACGAGATGGCGGCACATTTGAGCCGTCTCTCTTCACTGCGTACCGCTTAATTAGTGATAGCCTTGGGCCATCTGTCTCTGATTGGGTACCAGTGGAGATTGAACTGCCCACTCAGTCTCCAAAAGTTAGATAGGGCTAAATGGCCTCGCCTACTCCCGTATATACGGGAATAAAAAGGCGTTAGCTGATTTTTTTTTTTTTTTTTTTACTTATAATACCTCTCCTTAAATTCATTCACTGACGAAGCAGTCAGTACCACCTTGGATAATCCATTTCACTAATTGACTACCTCTCAAGCAACAATCTAAACCTAACACTTGTTAACCATACTCGTACACAGTTTCCATTAATGACCCTCTCGTTCTCGCCTGCAATGTACCAAAAAAAAAGAAGTCATCACTGTTAGCTGTATATCTTTAATAACGTATATGCTTTTTATTATACACTGCTTAGAAAGAATTCAACGGATACCGTAGTGAGGAATAAACAATCATGGAACCCATCTTAATGAGGGACATATTTACCACAAGCGTACGATAGCCATTAATGAGAATATTTAACTATTGACCTCACCCGATCCTCTAGTTCATCCCACAGATGTTGAATAGTGTTGAGATCAGGGCTCTGTGAGCCCAGTGAAGTGTGGCCACTGGCATATCCACAAACCATGCAGTTACAGCAGCAGCCTTAGAACACGGTGTTGTTTTCCTGAAAGAGACAATGGTCAGTTCCGTAGAAATCGCTTCAAAGTAGGAAGCATTCCATTGTCCAGAATGTTCAGATACCTCTCTGGGTTCAATGTTCGTGACAACATCGGTCCAGGACCATACTATCACGCTACCACCTCCTAATTTCAGAGTAGGAGTTACGTACTCTATTAAGAGACGTAACCGGGCATCTGCCCACCCACACCTGTCTATCTGCTCAGTAGAGAGTATAGGGCGATTCGTCGCTCCATTACACGGCTTTCTAAGCTTCCACAGCGCACCTCATAGGCACTTTGCCCTACTTAAGACGATGCTGGTTCGGTAATGTGGAGCTTGCATATTACAGTTCCACCATTGAAACCCATGTTGTGAGCCTCGGTTCTGAGTGTTTTTTGTGCAGATTCGTTTTCCAGTGGATGCCCAGAACTCCGTATTCAACGTGTCGGGGGGGGGGGGGAATGGCAGATTTTAAATATAATCCTTGGAAGCACCCTACGATCACGTTCGATGAGTGTGAAGGGTCGTGTCGCTACGGGTACACTTACAGTTGACTCCCTGCGCTTCCATCTTAGTATGGTATCGCTGATTGCTGACCCGGGATCGCCCAATTTATCAACAATTTGGCGAACAGATAGGCCTGCAACATTCTATCATAACGCCTTTTCAAACTCCATCAGTTTGTAGTCGTTACTATGCACTGTGCACCTTGCCCATGGGATGTCCGTTAACTTCTTTCCAATCAGTGTATTTGCTTCTTATATGCTTCTTAACGTGATAGGTGTAAGTGAGGAATCCACATATTGAAGGTATGTGGTCTCCTGTCTTATGCCTATCAGCAAGTTTTTGGAGTCCACATCTAGTTAATGTATTCTCATAGGGAGCATTCCATGGACATTCTGGAATGTTCGTACTTAAGTACTTATTAATTAAATAAATAATAAGTACTTAAGGAGTAAAATGGTGAATAGTAAATAAAACAAAAAAAAATTAAATCGTATTAATCTTTTAATTAACAGAAAGTGAAATTTAAAGTAAAATACGTAACAAGTACTTCAAAATACATCTCCATGTTCCTGAAGTTCAAGCAGTTTCTGTTTCTTATAGTTTGTGGTAATGGCTAATGTAGTTGGTGTTCTGTAGAAATCAATAATCGTAGACGTTAAGGGAAAAGAATAATAATATTTATTTTTGTAAGAGTAGTTTTACGAATGCTACATAAAAGTTTAGGATGTCAGATATTTAAAAACGGGATGTATTGGCGCGTCAAAAAACTGATGCCGGGACAGTTTTTGTGCAAATGGGACTGTCCCGTCAAAACGAGACGGATTAGCACTCTAAAGTATGAGCATAGAAAATGGCACATTGTATTTCATTAAAGGGAAAGGTGACCTCGAATAGCCTGAAGGCATGAGATGTTCTTTACTACTCCACCCATTTTCATTAATTACTAAGATTGTTCCCATTTGTCTTCGATAGTTGTGCAACTAAAATTATAAAAATGTACAAATTGAAGTGGACCCAATTACTCATTTATTCGCTATTTATGCTGGAAAAAAAGGGACATGGATCATGCATAATTTTAAACCTATAATGCATTGGTATCTTAGGCTTATCGTTATTTTTATTTTATTAATGCTTAAACATAATTGAGAAAATTTGTAGCTTGTTTTATACAGTTGTCTGAAGTAAAAGTGTTGTCTTTATCCCTTGAAATGGGTAAAATTGAATTCGTGCGGTTATAAAATCCTTTGTAAAAGAAGGTTTAACGCCAAAAGAAATTCATTCGAAGTTCATAAAAGTTTATGGGCACTCCTCTCTTCGACAATTAAGAAATGGGCTGTTTAAACGTGACTACAAGCCTTGAAGATGATCCACGTGAAGGACGTCTAAAAAGTGTAACAACACCAGAAATCATTGATCAAGTGCACGATATGGTATTGGATGACCGGCGAGTCAAAGTGCGTGAAATTGCTGAGACTATAACCATTTCAAAAAAACGTGTAGGATATATTTTGCATGAAGAATTGCAAATGAAAAAGCTTTGCGCAAGATGGGTGCCATGCTTGCTCACAGCAGATCAAGAACGCACTCGCATGAAATTCTCTCTCTCTCTCTCTCTCTCTCTCTCTCTCTCTCTATATATATATATATATATATATATATATATATATATATATATATATATATATATTTCCGAGTCGAAAATTTGATCAAAATTTTTCTTAAATCAGTATATTAGTATCGCTTTACTAGAATGAATAAGAACTGATAACTGGTAACTGATGTGGTATGATGGATATCAGTCCCATGGACTCCGATCCCTTCATCGCTATGAAATAGTATTTTATTAAAGGTTAGCGAGCACCTGGCTCCCTCTATTATGAACCGATAAGCAGAGCTGCTTTCGGGCGCTTATGTTTCCACCTGTGGTGTTCGTCATAGTTAGATGACTCTTGAATGAGTTGATTTGGATGAACAGCTGCTTTGGCAAAATAAGCAGCAGCACTGTTATGGAGGAACGTGGGAATATCTGGAATATCGGCATCACGGTGTAAGAGAGCATTTCTGACAAACCACGGAGCGTTAAAAATCATACGGAGGCACTTGTTTTGAATAACTTGTAGCTTTTTGATGTTGGTGGGGGAAGTGTGACCCCAGGCCGGCGATCCGTAAGTTAACGATGGTCTGATAATTGTTTTATAGATCCATAGTTTGTTTTCAGTGATGACTTGACTTCTTCTGTTGAGGAGAGAACAGAGTTGTACAATTGCAGAGTTTGCTTTTTTGCATGCATAAACTATGTGGGAGTTAAACTTTAAATGGTTATCACGTTGAATGCCTAGATATTTGGTGCTAGTTCTCCATGGGATGGCTGTGTTAAAAAGTTTAACTTCTCCAAGGTGAGATGCTTGTGTTCTTGTGAAGAGAATGGCAGTGCTTTAATCGGCATTTACAGATATTCTCCATTTTCTGAACCAGTCCTCCAAATTTGTTGCTGCAGTTTGTAAGCGCTGCGTAGCTATATGTGGCCTAAAAGATCTGCTAAGAATTGCCATATCGTCCGCATAACTAGCTATAGTGGTTAGTGATGTGCTAGAAACATCAGAATCAAAGATGTTAAAAAGCTGCGGTGAGAGCAGCGAGCCTTGAGGGACACCAGCAGTGATTTTTTTCAATGAGGATCGAATTCCACGCAACTTGACCTGGATTTTACGGTCTTGTAGAATGGAGTCAATAATTTTAGTAAGGTAAAGAGGGATGTTGGCTGAAATTAATTTATAGATGAGACCTTTGTGCCACACCTTATCAAAAGCTTTTGCAACATCTAAAAAGATAGCTCCTGTGTGTTGTTTCCAGTTAAAGCCTGTAGTGATGAACTCAGTCAGTCTGTGAATTTGCTGTGTAGTGCTATGTCCGGTACGGAAACCAAATTGTTCTTTCGGAATTATGTTATTTTTATTCACCTCCTCATTAAGTCGGTTGAGAATGACTCTTTCTGCGATTTTTCCTAGGCATGATAAAAGACTGATAGGTCTATAGCTCTGTGGCATTTGAAGTGCCTTACCAGGCTTGAGAATAAGGAATATATCAGCTTGTTTCCATCTTGAGGGGAAATAATTTAATCTCAGCATTGCATTAATAATGGCTACTAAATGCATGACAGGCGTGGGAGGGCTTTAATTATTTTGTTGGTAATTTCATCTGGACCAGGGGCTTTTTGTTTTTAAGCTTCCTAATGATTGAATAGAACACTTTAGGTGAGGTGGGACAGATATTTTCACGGCTACAAGGTTGCCGAAGCGCAGAGCGTACTCGACGGTGTATTTTCTCTATGAAGACCAGATCCGCATGCGCATAATTAGGACGGCACTGAAGTTGGAAGGCGTCAACGAAAGCTTCTGCTTTTTCATTATCTCTAAACAAGACCTCTTTCTCCGTGAATGGGCTCTCTCCGTACGGAGTGCTTTAGTCAACTTCCACAGAGAATTATCTTCAGTTTTGAGAGAACAGAGTTTTCTTTCCCATTGATGGTTCCGGTAATCTTTTAATGCGTAACGGACTAGGTTGGACGCTCTATTTAGTTCTCGACGGTCTTGCGGAGATAGCGTGTTGTGATAGCGGCGTCTGAGTCTATTTTTGTCTGATCAGAGCAAGGATGGAAATAGATTGAGCTGGGGTGGAAATAGAACAAGCTGCAGATAAGCCAGAGTGTATTTTACATTCAAGATTGCTGACTGCCACTTCAATTTCTTCACGGGTGGAGATAGTAGGTACTGAGTCTATGATGGTGTTCATTTTAGCCTTGAATTTTGCAACGTTAGTGTGGGATTGGCTGGGAATGATCTCAGGCTCCCCTCCTAGACTTATAAGTACTGGATTGTGATCTGAGCTGAGCTCGTCAATCACTTGAAGTTGGAATCGATGAGAAATATTGTTAAATATAGCAATATCCAAAACATCAGGTCTGCCGATCGCTCCATGTGTTGGCTCGATCGGGCCTGCAATAACAATATTTCTCTTCAAGGCAAAATTGTAGAGGATCAGTCCGTTGTTGTTAAAACTCTTGCTGTTCCAAAAAGGATGCTTGGAATTGAGATCTCCTGCTACAATTATTGCTTCATTTGTATCTAGTAGCTGAGAGAGATCAGAGGGGAGAAGAGGTTTGCCAGGGGGGTTGTATACAGAATAAATCTTTAAGCTGCTGCATTATTGGTATGAATTTCTATGCCTGTCTCCTCGAGGTTAGATGTATTAGTCTTCTTAATCTCATTATAGCGGATGTTTCTTCTGATAAAGATGGCAGTGCCTCCACCTCTGGCATTGAGTCTGTCATTTCTAAGTAACGAGTAGTTTCTGAGTTTGGGATTATCGCAGGGACGTAGGTGAGTCTCGTTAATGAGGAGAATATCAATTTGTAAATGATCTGTAAGTTCCTGTAGTTCCAAACTTTTGTTGAGACTATTTGCATTCCAGAATACTATCTGCATAGAATTTGATGTTGAAGCCGGATTAGTTATTAATCATAGAGAAGATGATTTGAGTATTCCTAAGGAATTTGTTGGTGTCGGCCTGGCTTGGATTTGTTTTGCTGAAGCATTCCATTAGCATCTCCCCTAATGAGGCAACGAGAATTGCTGAGGAGTTTTGACTGCTAGTTGCAGGGAGTACCTCGATGTTACGCGAGGAAACTACTGCGGCATAAGATTTATCTGGCGTAAGTACCCGCGCTTTGATTTCAGGCGCAGATCTCATGATATTTTTCTGAACGGGTGGGACTGACTCCTGTCTAGACTTTTGGAGGTTGGATGGATGTAGAGAACAACCCTTGTAATTCGCAGGATGTGGGGCACTGCAGTTCGCACATTTAGCAGGTATAGTCTTTGGCTTGACGCAAGTGTGCGAGGGATGGTTGCCACCACACTTTACACATTTGTAATCTGCTCTGCATAGCATTTGCGCATGCCCATATTTTTGGCAGCGATGGCATTGACCAGCCGATACCTTTCTTCTCAGTGGCTCAGTCTTAATCACCAAGTTGCAGACTATTCTGAGATCGTAAATTTCTCTCTGATCTTTACTGATCTCCACTAAGACCAGAGGCATGGGACGCTTGTCTGCTCGATACATGCGAGTGCTGCACAGGGCTAAGAACAGGAGAGGGCCTGGAAATTTTTGAAGATGGAAAATAAAATTCTTACCTGCTCTGCTGTTCGAACACACTGTTGATGCTACAGCAGAAACATCAAATAATCACTATTATAATGTAGAAGGGAACTGTGAACTAGTCATCAGAATTAAATCTCAAAAACTTTATCACTGCTGTATTAACGTATGAAGAGCGCTCAGAAACACGTCTGTACTGAACGAAACCAAAACCAAAACCCCGACTACCTTTTTTTGCCTGATGAATAAGAAGAATTTTCAGTGCGTCTTTTATACGTACTAAAACCACACACAAAATGCAATCAACATATCCGACTTATCGTGACATCTGTTGGGAGGAAGACGCATTATATTCAGATAATAAAACTAATATGGCTCGTTTGAAACTATGAAAAATCAAAATCAGGTAATTAAAATAAAAAATTAAATAAAAGCAGTTTGTGTTTTGGATATTTCAGTAAATAGAAGTTCCGATGTATTTGTTCCGATGTTGTTGTATGCATACAGTTAAAGCAAATGCAAATAACGGATTTTTCTAAAATATTTAATATCGTTCGATGTCAATATAAATATACGAAAAATCGACTTTTTTAAAAATCTATTTAACCAACTAACATTTTTATGAATTTTTTTCGGATATCTCTGAAGTAAAATAATAAAAATACTCATTTTTATCTTGACTCGGAAATATTTTGAATAAATTTTAAGGAATGTCTTCTTTTTGAGGAAGAACAAAAACAAATTTATCTTGAAAACATTAATTCTTTTATTTATTTATTTTTTCATTTATTTTTTGCCATATCAATCTGATTTATTTATAAAATTTTTAGGATACCTGTGTTGATTTCGATACCAAAAATGCTATTCTAAATTCCAGTATCGTCATACTAGTACAGTATGTCTATTATACTGAATAGATTAGCCATTCTATTCAGTTCATTTTCTGATACTAGATGTCGCCACATGACATACCGATATATTCGTAAATACCTTTGATACTTTTTTTGTAAAAAGCAGATTGAGATCAACGTAATGTTATTTATTTATTTATTTATTCGATTATAAAATTTCACGTATCATTATAACACTTACATTTAATTTATTCTTGAGCCGCAGCATTATAAAGAGGGATTTTATTTTTAGGGAAGATATGGATCTTATCTACAACAATCCTTCGATTAATGCGCCTAATGTTCTTTAAAACAGGCGCATTAATCGAAAACGCACTAATCGAATATTAAAATATTAAAATAGTTAGCCATAATTTTTTTTTAAATCTGTAACATTTGTTTTTAAGACGTATATAGGCGCACTAATCGAATTTGGGTATAGAAAAATAATTACGCACTAATCGAAAACGCACTAATCGGGGACGCATTAATCGAGGGATTACTGTACTTAAAATTCTTAAGTATTAGACAAAGGGATCCGGAAATGCTTTGTGTTATAAAATTCCTCTATACTTCGTTGCTAAGCAACGAAGTATAGAAGCAAATATTGATCCAAACTGTCATCTGAAGATGAATAAATGCATTTGAAAGATACGGCTATCGGATAAGATCTCAGTGCATATCCATTACATGCTTAAAGAACTCTTTCCAGACCTTCTCTGTAAGCTAATAAACATAAGCATGATAACCATTCATGGCATTAGTTGATCCAGCGCTTCGAATGATTTGGAAGAATCAGAAAAAGGAATTCTTTAATCAAGTTAATGAAGAATTTATCTGTTATTAGCAATTCAGTGCACACACGCACACACACACACACACACACACACACACACACACACACACACACACACACACACACACACACACACACACACACACACACACACACACACTATTTCTATGCATTGCTTAGAAATAGTTGAGTTAAACCAAAGACTACGCATGTTAATAATACCATGGTGACGGCTTGGGTGAAATAGTTGGTTTTTCGTAGGTCCACAGCGGAGGAAAAGGGGTTTATTTGTTGGTTTACTGTCTCTTATACAGATTCCACTTTAAGTACTAACATTAAAATCCATGGTGACTGCTAGAGCACAAAACATGTACTCGAGTATGTTCTCCTGAAACTAGTGTTAATGATCTTAATAAAGATATGTATAAAGAAAATGAGGAATTGTGAGCTGTTTATGGTGGTTGACAAAACTGGAGTTTTTCAAAATACCACAGGAAGAATTTTGGCACTTCTATTAGGTCTCAAATCAAGAGTTTTAAAAGCTTACTCTCATTAATACAACACCAAATTTGGCACAAATTCGTGACAATGGCATCTAATTGGATTCTAGGCAGTTTATGCACCGCAACTTATTGTGAAGGGAATCAGTTTGTTATCAATCAAATTACCATTTAAATATTGTACTGGTGAATCCATGTAGTTGAGAGTAAGCAAGAAAATTCCTTCTCTCACGATGGATAGCGTATTTGCTGTCTCTAACAAAAGGCTTTGAAACCTGTGAGTGTTATCATGGTCTTGTATACACTAACGCACGAAGTTTAAAATCAAGCATAGACATAACACAAGTGAGGATAAGAATATGTTACCATTGTAGAGGACTGTCGATATATCTTTATTAATAAGGTGTGGGATTAACATTTGCTTTTAATACAACTGCCAACCGTCTTGGAATGGATTCAGTCTCCAGTGGAATGTTGTACCATTCGTCGATCAGAATATCTGCCATTTGTTTGAGAGATGTTGGAGGAGAGAATCTACTCTCTCCAAAATTGCCCACAGTGGTTCAATGATATTCAAGTTAGATGATTGAGCTGGAGAGGGCAGATCTGGAAGTTCTTCTCGGTGCTTCTCAAATCAACACTGAACTCTTCTGGCTGTGTGTATGGGTGCATTATCATCGTGAAAAATGGCGTCATTGTTGGGGAACATTTGGCCTATAAGATGCACCTGATCAGGTTGAATGTTCACGTACGCGATGGCAGTAACTCGACCATTTAGAGTTGTGATGAGGCCACCGAATCTCAAGATATGGTCGCCCAAATCATCACAGATCCACCTCCATGTTTGACATTTGGAACCAGACATTGTAAGCTTCCTTGATGGTTCTTCATAGATAAAGAACCATCTTTATGTATGACGTTGTTGGAAATAAAGTAAATGCTGACTCATCAGACCATATCACTAGTTTCCGATCATCAGCTGTCCAGGTTTTATGTTCATGATATCTTTTTCGCAATTTCTCAATCGATTCTGTGATTAAAGGTTTAGAAATTGCAGCTCAACCATGGATGTTAGCTTTGTGAAGTTCTGGGGACTGTTTTTGTGTAAATATGGTCTTTAAGGTGGATAGTGAATTCGACTGTCACTTTTGTTGCAGTAATTCTGTGTTATTTGGACACAAACCATATTAGTGTTCGACGGTCCCTGTCATTCAATTGGTTTTCGACCATTCTTTTTGACCGATGAAGTCTCGCCATGCTTTGTGTACGCAGTCAAACACCGACCAACTGGGCTGTTCTTGTTACAGATGCTCCTACTAAAAGGGATCCTACGATTTGTCCTCTTTGGAAGTCTGCCAAGTCATCCATTACATCGACAGCTCGGACTAAGCGGTGCTGAACACAATCTAGAGAACACTAACAAATCAGTGTAGCGTACACTAATGGTTGAGTCAAGACAGCTCTGGATAGCTCCCATTTGAAATCACTGATGCATGTATCAACATTTCTTGTTATCTTAGTTTCTCGTATCTGTTATGTATTATACTCTCCTTATTAATGCAACGGGTGTGTCAGAATCCCCACCATACAGGATGCGTAAAATCTTAATTGTAAGTCGACTGACCATGCATCCTGAGTTCATAAGAAAACAGCCGGATTTTGTAGGCGTCCTGGAAGGTTGAGTCAATTATGACATTTCTGTAATTACCCATTACTTATTGGCAAGTTAATAACATTTCTCTCTCTTTCATCCATGGTTCCGTGTTCAGTCCCCCCCCCCCGAGCAATTACTTTTTCTTTCATTTCAGAATTTACATATACTGTATTTTAAAATTTTGATATAAAAACAAGAATCACACGTATAAAACTATTGTTCATCCGGGTTATTAAACGCATAGCTGTAAACATATGTAAATACATACATAAAGCAATGGTGCATGATTGGTCTTAGTGATAACAGCATCGACAAAACTTGAGATAAAATTATGCATGCCTGAAGCATACAAACAAGCCTATACCAACGGCTAATCCACTATTATGTTAATTAATTTCTAAATTTATGCACTTATTAAACAAACAGGCCGATATATTTCCTTAGTTTCTTATTAATAGGGTAGGCTATTAAATATTTTTTGGGACAAATGAATTAGTGTTTGTGTTATTATTTCTTTTTGTGCTTCGTAGATTAAATATTTCCTGCTACTTTTCTGTACAAGTAAACATCTTATCTGTTTACAGCTGATTATTAAGTTTTCAAAACAAGTGATATCCATAAACATAAACATCGTTAATACCCATAAACAAGTGCATAGTTTACCGGCTTGTTTAACTAGTATTTAAAAAGAGGATTTCTCGGTCCTTGTAGAATTCTCTCTTACTATCCCTGTGTTTAGCAACAGTTAGAACACATAGAAATACAATTTTATTAATACAGACCAGTTTACAATAAAACATTTATTAAAAACCTACCAGTTTCGCCAGCAAACTGTCTGGCTTTAAGGCGTTTACGGAGATATGAAAGCTAGTAAATGCAAATTGAAAAGAACATAAACGTTATAAACCAACTAGTAACTATGGTTACACGTTTCGCGTGACAGAGAGGACTTATTGTTCTTATTCATTATCACGCATGCGTGTTTTTATTGTAAACTGGTCTGTATTAATAAAATTGTATTTCTATTATAAAAACGACCAAATATGTATAATTTAAAAAGTTAGAACACATATTAATTTTCACTGTGATCTGTGAAGGTATTACTTTTACTTGATAAATTTAGGTCACAAAAGCCGTTGATGTATTGGTCCTATTTCTTTGTAGACGTTTAGTTGAGTTTTTTTTTTTTTTTTACCGTAATGCTTAATATGTTATTCGCCTTACAGAAGGATCTCACTATCAGTTTCTGTTTTCGTCTGCTTCCAGGAAATAACGCTAAATGTGTGTTTCAGTACTGCGCAGTTTATTCTAAGCTGCCGGGTTTTGTCAACATCGTTACAGTCGTTGAAGTGATTGCACTGCCGTTTAGATTTTCTTTGTAAACCTTTTGCTAGCGTGCATCATTCACTTCATAGAACTGTCCATTGTAATATTCAATATTCCTCAAAGTCATACGTAGCTGATTAGTCAATACAGTTCTGAGAATAACTGCTTCTTCCTGAATCTGTTTTTATGTGGCCAGTTAAGATAGTATTGTGATTGCTGTTCTAACAGAATACTGTTCACTGTCAGTTTTTGTTCTAATGGAAGGTAGCACACTGTACAAGAATACCATTATGCAATGATTGATATTATTTGCTTTCTTGTTTATATATAAATGGTGTCATATCCGAACACGCTTCCCGTGTGACTGCATATTTAAATATAGAAAAGCAGCACCAGCAGACAAATAATGAATGAAAAAGGGGTTTACAAGATATCATTTGTGCGGTGACTGACCTTTTTGCTAATATACAGGAAGCTACGCTATGAACTATCAATTGAACTATAAGAAGCAGGGGCGGCTCGTGCATAGGCACTACGGAACTGCAGCACCCCCCAGTTTTTTTGGATATATAAATATATTAATTTATTTATATTTGCTTGTAATATTTAATTTTATCATCAACAATCCTATACAATTCTCTTATTTTGTGTAAAAAAATAATAAAAATCCATCTTGTAGCAATTAGGAGGGCGCTAGCAGCGCTGTGTTTACCACAGTGTCATATTGCTACGCACGCAAGTATTATTAGTACTGACTTCTCATCCCTTACTAATGCTTCGTTTGTCCTCTACGTAAACTTCAAGGTGGAATGGTTCATGACATTCCGCATCTTTCTCCCGATTTCGAATCTCCTGAAAGCAGGTTATAAATAATAATAAAAAATAAAAAAGTAGTTCCTGCACGTAAGGAGAAAGTGCAGCGCTTTTTTTAAATGATAAATTTCGCTTTGACAAAACCTGATTTAATTACTTTTTTTGTGGGTCAGTTAACTTTAATAGCCGTAGGTCAATTCGTACACTAACGCAAACTTTCACCAGTATTTCCTACAACCCTTAGGTTCTACCAATTCACTTCCAAACGAGGTTGTTGATTAATTGCCTGTAGCACTTCGTATCCATGTCACACACACAAACGCGCATGCGCAAGATAAATAGAAAACTACAATCTATGTGTTGTTAGCAAGGCCAGCCGTTGTCAACAAATGCGCCCTCTGCACGTCCTCGCGCTACATTAAACCGAATGTGTAATTATTCGCCATAATTGGGATCGTTTTTTTTTTTTTGTTTCTCAAAAAACACAAAGCATATTTGCGTTTCGTCATCCCCCTTCTAGCCCAATCATGAGTATGTGCTGAAGATTCAGCAACAATGTATTTAGTGTGTAAAATAACATTGAGGAATTAAACAGATAATTTAAATTAAAAAAAAAAATTCAACACGTTGTTCTTTAAGTACAAGAATATAAAGCTAATACTTTTTTTAAAACAACGATAGTATTGTAAATCATTAACTTGAGCCTTCTTAATGTTTGTCTGTCTGGCTATTGGTAACATAACGCACTAATTATTCAGTGTGCTAATAATTAAAAGTTAAATTAACTTAAAGTACTTGAATATTTTTGGTCTACGGTTCCTTTAGTTGACAGTACTTCCTAGCTATTGATGCTTCGGTAGTTGCATGTTATCTGGAGGGAAAAAATCCTTAACACTTTGCACGAGACCGGCTAACACACTTCAATTGAAAACACATTATAAAGGTTCGTCTTCTAAACGAGATCGAACCTAGGTCTTTCCATTATAGAACATGTCAGTATGGAGTCGCATCCAGAAGTAGAATGCGAGGGCAATGTTATAAGGACTTTTCAAATGAAGTGAATAGATTCATACGGAAGTAAGACTCTTGTTGGTATGAAGGTTGAGAAAACCTCAGGTTTTAGGCACAATTATATTGGCCTCATAGCCTTATTTGATTCGGTAACATACATACAGGGTGTCCCAAAATTCACGCAAGATTTAAATTTAGCGCCATTTGTGCGGTAAAGTGTTGCCAACGAGAAAAAAAAAGACAGCGTGACAGCTGACAGTTCAGGGTTATTAAAAATGACCACACACAGCGAAGAGAGTTCGTTGAATGGATTATGGAACAACAACAAGTGGATGCTTATTTTTCGAACAAAATCATCTTCAGCGATGAGGCTCATTTTCATCTTGATGGCTTCGTTAATCCACAAAATTGTCGCATTTGGGGTTCAGAAAATCCACGAGTGATTGTTGAGAAACAAATGCATCCACAACGTGTCACTGTTTGGTGCGGATTTTGGGCTGGAGGCATCATCGGTCAAATTCTTCTTCGAAAATGCGGCTCGTAAGGCAATAACAGTTAATGGTGCTCGGTATCGCGTCATGATAATCCAGTTTTTTGTGCCTAAATTGTAAGATATGGATGTGGACGACATATGGTTTCAACAAGACGGTGCCACATGCCATACAGCCCGAGAAACAATTCAGTTACTGCATGAGTCATTTCCTGGTCGTGTAATTTCCCGTTTTGGTGATCAGAATTAGCCGCCCAGATCATGTGACTTACCGTTGGACTTTTTTCTTTGGGGTTTTTTGAAGTCTAAGGTTTATGCCAACAAGCCCACTACCACCCACGCCTTGAAGGAGGAAATTGAGCGCTGTATCAACGAAATTCAGCCACATTTATGCAAAACGGTCATGGAAAATTTCGACAAAAGAGTGCGTATGTGCCAGCAAAGCCGTGGAGGCCATTTACTCGATATGCTATTCGATGCATAACCCTAGACTGTATACTTTATGAATCAATAAGAAATTACAATTTTTAATTAAAAACCTGTGTTTTCTATCAAAATTACTTCTTGCGTGAATTTTGGGACACCCTGTATAAACAGTGCTAACAACTATTATACTTTATAAGTAATCAAGTTTACTTTTCTTTCTTTTCTTTTTTTTACTGAAAAATGGATTCGTAGTTAATACCTTTCTTGCATGCTTACGTAATACCAATGCGAATACTCATGACGTGGTACTGCTAACCAAGGAAACAAAGCCCAGGAATATTCTTCTAAATTTACTTTAAATAAATTTAATTATTCAGTGGAAAATTAGTAATTTATGATATACAAACAGCCAAGACAAGCATTAATTATTCAGGACTGGTAAAAATTTGGTTTTGCTTACATTCCATGGTTATTTGCGTAAGCAATTTGCTGTCTTGAAAACTTCAGAATTGACTCCTTTGTAATTCAATACTCTGCATGAAAAATTCTTCATAACTATCTAAGCTAAAAGAGAATTCTTATACCGTAAGAATCCAACTTTTTTTTTTTATTTTCAAAACTGCGACGCTTTAGAATTCAAAAAGAGGAACGATTAAGGAAACACCGTGAATTTAGAAATGATAATAGGACGCGACCTGAATCTAAGTGTAGCATCGTGCGTTAAATACATGTCTTCCTCCAACAACTTTCTTCGCTGTTACCCAAGGCTATTATTCGACACGATGCTTAACTGAAAGTGCGCCTAGTGTGAGATGTTGGGATGCTATCAGTGAAGAGAGTGTGCGATCAATTATAACAAAAATTAAGAGATATCCAGTCGAGTTCTGATTCTGTGAAGTGTGTAAGATATTTTTGAGAATACAGAGGGGGTTCTTAACTCATGTGAAAAGAAAAGAGAAGTGTGTATTTCCGATAAGTGTTTGCAGACATTTTAAAAGTTGTCGTCTTGGATTCGTCAGTTTTACTCGGGGCAATTGGATCGTTTAGGTCGATGACCTCTAATAACCCAGTGAGCTGTTTTCGCTCGTGCTGACACCAGGTTGTTGACTATGTCTACAGGCGAACGAAACGGGGCCACAGGGTAAGACTGAATTTTGCAGGTGGAGGGACCAAAGTTTCTCCTCGCTACTTAAAGGTCACGTGAATATTGTAGTCAGTGTTTAAGTGAGTTGGAGGCGGAGAAGTAAAAAAGGGAGAAAAGCATGAAAGAAAGAGAGAATATATGGAACAACCGAAACAGGGAAGAGAGGAAAGTAAACGTCAAAAGAAATTACACTTGGAGACTGATGGGGGGTCGTCAATTTGTGCAGGTTAAAGCAAAGTGTGAATGAAGGAACACAGAAGGGAGAGCGTGTGAAAATTCAAGGAAATGCAAGCAGACATTACATAGAACCTATTCTTAGACATTAAACATAAATAAATAATGAGAAAAAAGCATGCACGCTCAGGAGAGAAATGTTTCCGATGCTTCCAAATATATATCCAGCATTTTTAAACTATAGAAATGTTTCACAAATATCCGCTATTTGACTTTTGTTTTCCTTTTGTAAGGGGGAAAAAAAGCCAGCTAAGACAAAATGCTTGCCATTTTCACCTTGTTTTATTCGCATAGGATATTTATCGTGACATGCTATCTAGAAATTTCTCATTTCATTATTGACCTAATTTTCCTTCTCCAAGTAGCTAATTATTTATTTTTTATATCTTCAACCCAGGAACGGTTGTAAACCTATAGCACACCAGCACCATTAGGGGGTTAAGGAATTTTATTTATTTTTTACGCAGAAAAGACCAAACATTGAATTTTTTCTAAGTAACTTCACACCTTCAATAAACCGACTCTCACAAAAGGATGATAAAATTCTTCTCCCACCTAAAGACAGTTATAAACATCCACGCCAACGAACCACAGTCTGTTGGTTGGAGAGCGGATATTCAACCAGAACGGCAAATTTGTTTTTGATTTATTTAATTTTTTATACTTGTTTTAAAATGTGAGCACTTTCCAGAGCTTTGTCACATATTAAAATATTATGTCTCAGATGTAATTCACAGATGTCCGAGAATTACATCTATGTACCGTCAGTAAGATGCAAAAATACCATTTAACTGTCTTATGTTCTGCTCAAAAAAGCCTTCCCAAATATTGATATCGTTCTTATGGCATTTCATTCTTCAAGGACACTGTTACCAGGGTATCTTTTTGACTTCCTTGATCCAATTTCCTATCTTGGTGGTCGTTGGCTTCTTCTCTCGACTTCCCGAACAAATCTATGCCACTTTCTTCTACGACAAGCCAACTTAGCCCTACCTAAAAAAAGACTTAGGCAATGCAAGGCTTTTTCCCCCCAGATGGATTTTTCTAAAAATCCGTCTGGTTAGATTGCCAATCAACGCAAACACTAAGAAAAACGAAGTCAATATACTATAAAAATAAAAATAAACACATTTAATATTATTATAAACACATAGACGTGCCACATCTGTCAATGAAAAAGCTCTAGTGTTGTTGCTGTGACATAAGGAAAAATGTAAACCACCCTCTCTGGTCATTGACAAAGTCAGTCGTAAACTGCATACACTAGTAAGCAGCTGCTAGTCTGGAGGATTTGTCTCGGACTAAATAGCGCGCAAGCGTATTTATGTTTTCAGACAGTGAATGTTTTATTTGTCGTATGGCATTAGCCGACTACTTTTTGTCCTGATTAAAAACTTACTACAAAGTTGTTTCGCCCGGCAAAATTCCCTTTTTATTCAAATGCTATTTTGTTTTAGTTTTTCATATAAATTCCATACATACATTACTTAATTACGTCAGTCAAATACACCATGGTATGACATCTGTTTAAATCATGTACACTGTCAACAGCGCATTTATTTCTTTGAACAAAAGTCCAATTTACAATAACATGAAGAGATGTATGTTGTTATCGCTCTGTGCTTAAACGTGAGACCAAATTTAACACTACTGTGACTACAACATTGTTCAATGCGTGCCAAACCCGAACACATAACATGATACTTGACCTAAATCCCTTGGGAAATTTTCTTAGCTCATTCTCTCTTGACAATAATAACTGTTACCTTGAGCGACAGATGCATACCACATAGCCGGAACTACCAATGATGAGAATGACACAAATGTATGATCAAATAAAGCATATTTTCACCATCACTGAAGATTCCCCAAGATGGAAACATTAATCAAAGAGCCTATGTGATTCTTGGCAACTGCTGATACGAATTTTTATTTTATTTTATTTTATTTATTTATTTTTATTTATATTTTTAAAGAGATATCCAAAGTGTTATATTTATATTTATTAATTGTTCCAAAATGATTTTAATAGAAGAGAAGTAATGGTTGCATTATTTTTAAACAACAGTTTCTCTTTTGGTGGATTATTACGAAAACCTTGTGCAATTGTCAAAACTCAACCCAGTCTATATTTTGTTCTCAACTTTTTATAGCATTAATATCAGCTATTTTAATTACTAAAGTAAAAACGCTTTTCCTGTAGATTAACAGCAATGCCATCTGGTAAGTATATTCGGAAACTCAATTGCACAATAATCACAAAAGTTATTTATCGTCTGCGCAGTTAAAATAAAAACACTATCATTCTACTCGTTACTCTAAACTGTCAAAAACTGTAGTTATAAATCATATTTTAAAGCTTTTATAATTTAGCGATGTTAAAAAATCATTATAATATCTTATTAATCATTATAATTTTGACAAAAGTATCCAGAAAGTCAATTTCGTAAGTTAACTCTTTTCTAGTACTGTATATATATTTTAAACATTCGCGCATTCATGAACCATTTCATAAATCTTTTAACTTATTGTGATTTATAACTAGGAATAGTACGATAAGGGAATCTTCTTTGCGTGTGTTTCGGCAAATTAGCAGATAAATCATAAAACCAGGAACAGTACATTTGGGTTGAGTTTCATAAATTCGAATCATGGCATAACTTCCTCGTGTCAGGCAGAAAACAACTTCAACCAGAATAACCTGTTATTTCAAAAATGTTCTGCCTTTACAGAAAAGGAAATAAGTCCAGAATATTCACCGAAATAGTACGGGGTGAATTCAGCATGTTACAAGTGAAGGTTTGCTTACAATAAAAAATTCTATTATCAGAATTTGTGTATTCTGCATCGATAAAAATTTAGCAAAGCCTAAGTGGATATCAAAGATGGGAATTTGGTTATTTAAAAATCAAATAGAAATATTGTTAAGACTTGAAACTATTTTTTAATGATAAAACAAGTGAAATGATGCGTTTCTTTGATCTGTCATTATTCTTTACCTTTCTTGCTGAATCCAGTTTTATCCCACAAATGTAAAAGCAACTATATTTCTTCCATTCACATTGAAATCTATTGAAATTATACCATAATAGCAACGTCCAAGAAATAATACCACAAATAAATGACCCAGTAAGAAGAAGTGCATTTCCGTGTTCTTTCAAGACTCACCTATGTTACACTTGGTTAGGATTCTACAATAAGACTAACAAGGCAACATGCTACCATATTTACTACGTACCATGTAACGTTGGGAATGTCTTTCTAAGAAGTCCGCTATCCAAAACAGTAAAACAAAAGATAATGGTTATTCATAATAAATTTCGATCAAAAAAGGAACAAAGAATAAGGACAAACTACAAAAAAGAAAGGATTTGGGACTATTTAAGTAGCAATTGTGTAGAATAATAAACATTTCAGATTGTATTCTACCATAACAGGCTCTTTACAATGGTTGTCATTTCCAAAAAGGACTCCGAAGCGTAGTACTTGTGTAATTCTCTGCGATTGGCTACTGCATGCAGATAGTTTTTAAAAGCATAAATCGAAAATAATTTCTTGATGACCATAGTTTCTTAGAACTTTATGTTATTAGCTCTCTATAGTGGGAACCTTTTCTTATCAATATAAAATACTTTAGAGTGCAAAATGATAAATAAAAAGCACTTGGATGACAGACTTAGCATTGGCATGTTGCGCAGTTGAAAGCAGTGAGATAGGGAAGATCTTTGGAGCATTATTGGGACCACGATACAATATTGCATAATTTGTAGCACATAGACTGTGGGTGTGTGGGGAGGGAGTTGAGTTTGGGTGGTTTAAAGTTTATTGCGTTGTTTGGAGTTATGGTCATAGCAACTAAGGCAATGATGCCAGTAGATTGTGTCTTTCCGCATGTGTTGGGGTTGAAAAGCCCGAGTTTCAGGGATTGAGGAAACCCCTCCACTTCCACTTGAGACCGGCAGAAGTTAGGAGTAGTGAATGACATTTGTGTTGAATCATTTGGGGTTATAATACTTCAAAGATGGACAGTGAAGATTATTACAAATATCCGAGTAAGAGAATCGATGAAAGATGAAAAAGAAAAGCTGGTTAACCATCAGAAGTGCAAATAACAAATAATAAGAGCAAATGCACATCATCGATTGGTACAAGACAGTACGCACAAAATCCGGACCTTGAATAATGATAATCGGATCTATGAAGTAACCAGTCATTACATGCTCTAGGGTTTTAAGTCACTAAACTTGAATTATATGCATTTTCGGTTTTCATTTTTTTTCCAACTATAAATAAACGCAAAATGCGTTTGAAAAATAAGCAATAGTTATAGTAACAAGTATTTATACATACAAAAATATTTCGTGTCTTAGTTTAAGTAACCTGTTTAAATAAAATAATTTTCCATCTGATGACAAACTACTGGCTCGCTAAGAACGCATCTTTTCGGGTGACAGTTTTTTCTTCAGAAGTTTCTAAATATCCTACATGCTTACCACTTCGATATTGGTAATATAAATCCCTACGAAAATTGTCTTGGCATTTTTGGATCTGTTCTGCTATTAATATTTACTAAATACTATTAAATTATGAAATATTAACTTGAAAAGAGATAGTTACTGAAATAAGTTTGAAAGTAGGTTAAAAAAGACACAAACATGAAAGATATAAAAAAGAAATAGGTAAAGTGAGATAGAAGAACAATGAGAGGGAAAAAGATACAAAATTCATGCATGAGAACACACGCGATCCATGCCATATGAGAACTGAAATCCTTCCTATTTGTTTGTATCATCTAAGCAATAAACGACCAAGCGATAAGCTACAATTAACCTTAATAATGAACTGTGAGAACCTTTCAGGTAGTTCTACCTGCCTTGGGTACCAGGAGTGAAGAGCAGATAATAAAGGCGATTTACAGGGAGACAGATTGCTATGTGGAACAAGCGTCGATGTGGGTCAAGGCTATAAGTGACCGGGATGAAAATTTCTAGCAGTAATCTTGTCCAAGGTGAGGAACTAGAAACAGTATGTTGCAGCACAAGATGGCAAGCTAAATATGAATGGAATTAAAAAAATAATAATCATAAAGAAGAATTTAAAAAAAAATAAAGAAAGAACAGAACAGGTCGTATGAACATTGAGTTAAAAGTAAAAAAATTAAAAAAGTAAAAAACCTACCCTACGGTTCTTCTTTATGAACTGGTCAATAACATCGTCATAAAAAGTTGGTTGTGACTTAATTTTCCCAAGCAACACGCACACTTTGTAAAGGCTGGCTGAAGCTCGCTGGTTAGAGCTGCGTCGACTGCGTATGGCCTGTGTTTAAGACGACGCGAAGGGAGCGGAAACGGCTATGCGCGCGCATGAAATCACAGTGCTGTAGGGAGGACCTGGAAGCTCCTACCACCGAGCAAGCCAAGGTAGCTTTGATTAGACGAGCAAACATCGGCCTTCGATACACAACGCAAAGCTCAATGATTGCCGCGCAAGCTTAAGACGTCTTCTGTCTACAAAAATACAAGCCTAAATGGAATGCTTATAAATGCACGCATTTATTAACTGCATATTATTAAATATGCTGTTAAAAGTGCATATTAACAATTTCCATCATGAAAGTTAAACGTATTACTTTGGTTTTGCGTGTTCAACTAATTGTTCATTAGCTATGCTGGCTTGCTGCTGCTAGGAAGTTCCGTTTTCTATATTTATTTTTATTTTATTGCACTCGTATTTTTTTTTTGTTTTTGTTTTAACCTGGTCTTGCTTCAAGAATAGTTCATGAAATAGATTTACTTCGCATTTTTTTTTTAAATTCTTTACATACATTACAGTTTTAAATTTGTTGATACAAAAGGCGAAAACAGAGTTTTGATGTCACCTTGAATTCTGTTCAAACGTTTGATATTCTTAATAAAAAGATTTTTTTCTAAATCTTTTTTATTAAGACAGCATACAAAAAAAGTTTCCGCGACATGACTCTTACTCCCTACATTTCTACTGCCCGAACGAATTTCTTCTAATGCTGTAATTCCCTTAACAAACAGACATCAGATCTTCCTGCCGTACTGATGCGGCTTATGTGAAGCCATTTCGTGGTGGTGTAAGCAAACAGATCACTGGTCCAGCGAATGATGTTTTTCTCATGCGATGTGATGTTACGTTATGCCTTCCTAGCAACTTTGTGTCTCGCTTTGTTTATATTAAATTGCGACCAAGGGCATCGAATAAGACAGTTTCATGTACACCCTCTGTCTAAAAAGAAACCGAACTTTTCGAAAATAGAAGAAACTAGTGGCGCCACCTGTTGTTTCTTTTTGTTGTCGAAAGCGGCAACCTTCATTAGTGTTGTGTCAACTGTTTATGACATTTATTTCATTAGAAGCCGAGTTATAGTGCCGAGAGGGACAGTATATTTTGAAGAACGGTCGGTCGTCACGATATTCATGCCGTACGCGACGAATTCTCGCTATCAATCGCTTCAAAACTTCGAGATAAAACTCACCATTGACTGTTTGGCCAGGCAGAACGAATTCTTTGAGGATAATGCCCTTGGAATCGTAGATACAAATCAGCATTGTCTTTACTTTTGACTTCTCCAAGCGACTTTTTTCGGTTGCCCCTCTTCTGGTGGTCTCCACTCAGCACTCTGATTCGGGCTCGTACTCAAAACACCACGTTTCATCACCAGTAACGATCGTTTCAAGGAAGTTTGAGTCCTTACGAGAGGTTTTAATGAGGTCCTTGCAATGTTCAATTCGATACATTTTTTGGTCGTCGGTCAACTTGTGGGGAACAAATCGCGAATTTAATTTACGAAGGACCAAACTCTCGGTCAAAATGTTGTGCACAGTTGATTGTGGAATCCCGAATTCATCTTCAACCAATCTCATGGACGGTTTCGGGTTTTCTTTGAGGAAATCACGCACTTTTTGGATGTTATCTTCGCTCAGTCCAGTTTTTGGAGGGCCCGGCTTTTCGTCGTCCTCACGACCACTTTGGAATCGCTTAAGCCACTCGTAAACTTGAGTACGGGATAAGCATTCATCACCGTATGTTTTTTGAAGCATTTGATGCGTTTCGGTAAAACTTTTACCAAGTTTAACACAAACGTCAATCGCAGCTCTGAAACTCATTTTCCGACCGTTCGTCAAAACACACCGTCACTCTTGGCACTATAACTCGGCTTGTAATGAAACAAATGTCATAAACAGTTGACACAACACTAATGAAGGTTGCCGCTTTCGACAACAAAAAGATACAACAGGTGGCTCCACTAGTTTCTTCAATTTTCGAAAAGTTCAGTTTCTTTTTGGACAGAAGGTGTAGAATCGAAAAACAATGCAATTCACCATCGCTTTCAATCATACAGCATTGACACTAATAAATTGACCTCCCACCACGAGAGTCTTTTGACTCCATGGAGGCCTGAATAATAATAAATGTTATATGCAAAGCGTTGTCTCCAAAAACTAACTTTTTTATAGCTGTCTGTCTATACTCTGCGTCCAAAATGTTAAAATGTTCCCTATAAACGAACATAAAACTTATTATATTTCCCCATGTATTCGTGTTGTCTTCCTGTTTCACATATGCAAATCCATGCGAGATTTTTTTTTCTTTTGTCCATGGTCCACCAGAGTAAAACGCTTAAATAATAAAGTGAAAAACAAATAAGCCAAGATCTAATTAAATATTTTATTGCGTGCAAAATTCTGGTGTGGTAAAAACACTTAAAATGATTATTTTAACCACACAGCAAGGACAATCACCTTTATCTTTCTCATGTGACCTCATAACAGGCGTAGTTCAAGAGAAACCAGCAGCGTGGGCAGAATGGGTCACTTTACTCGCCTGACCAGGGAAATTAATAATACTAAACGTGCAATGCTATGGATGTTAGGTTCAAGGCCATGAGCGTGGCGTTTAATGGGAATGTATTCTGTACCCTATGAGCCCATTCCAATTTTATAAACGACGTCATTTTCTTGCACGCACCTTCGATTTGGTTAAAACTATCACTCTTATTATTACAAAATTAAAAAAATAATAATAAAGAAAAAGTTACCTTTATAACTAGTGGCCAAAATTGTGGAAACCTTTTGGGAAAAGTGTATTTCTGAGGTTTGATGGCTCATAACACCACTTTTTTTTTGGAGTAATACCATAAAATTATATACCTATGGAATGCAAGAACTTTTATGAAAGAGTTTTTATTAGAAAGCAGTTATAAAGAAGAAAAGTGAAATACATAGAAAAAATGCGATATACAAAAATTCTCACAATGTGAGTTAATACTTAGTTGGGTAACTTTTAGCGTTAATTACGGCCTTACAACCTTCCCATGGAGTGAACCAAGTTTTTTAGTTTTGTAGCTGTTATAATGTGAAACCAAGATTGAATTATTGCTTCTATTAATTGGGTTTTATTGGTGGGTTGCTTCTGACTAACAAGTTTCTTTAGTTGACTCCATAGATTTTCGATTGAGTTAAGGTGTGGGCTATTCCCAGGCCATTCCAGCAGTGAAATATGATTATCTTGAAACCACTTTTTGCACACAGCAGCAGCATGACATGGAGGTGAATCCTGTTGAAATATAAATGCTTCATTATCTTGGAAAAGATCATGTGCGGAAGACTTCAGTTCGGGCTCAAGTGTATCATTTATGTATTTTGGGGCATTTATATTGCCATTAATCACGCAAATTCTGCCCACACCTTTTGATGTCATACAACCCCAGATCATTACACTAAGTGGGTGTTTCACGGTAGGTGTAATGCAATCAGGATGCAAATCTTCTCCGATTCTTCTCCTTACGTATTTTATGCCGTCACTGCCAAACAGGGAGATTTTGGTCTCATCACTCCAAATAACACTGTCCCATTATTCAGCTGTCCAGTTAACAACATGGGGTTTAGTCCAGTTTAATCTTTTCAACCTTTGTTTGAGAGATAAAAATGGCTTTTTTCGTGGAATTCTAGCATTTATACCAAAGTCCTGCAGTCTGCGCCGAACAGTCCTTGCACTCAACTTCACATTGTATTGCGCCATTTCATCTTGTATACACCCAGATGATTTTCTTCTGTCACGTAGGCACAGTCTCTCAATTCTTCTATCATCACTTGCTGTTGTGCAGCTTTTCCTGCCTTTACCAATCCGGTTTTGTAGTGACTGAGTCTCCTTATACCTCTTCAAAAATTTAGAAATGCCACCTTTGGTTAAGTTTCCTGTAATTTTTCTTCTAAGTTCTTCATAACTATAGCCTTGTTCACTTAACAGTACAATTTTACATCGCTTTCTGGGTGACCAGTGAACTCTTTGCGCCATTTCTTTAATGTTATTACGTTTTACAAGCTCACTAAATGAAAGAACACACACACACACACACACACACACACACACACACACACACACACACACACACACACACACACACACACACACACACACACACACACACACACACACACACACACACACACACACACACACACACACACACACACACACAAACCAACCTGATAGCAATCATATAGCACACTGACAAATGTCCTCCTCTCAGCTCCGATACATGACATCAATAGCTGAATCCTACTGTGACCTTATTGGCTCATTGCCAAAACAAGATGACACCTGATTGGCTCTCTAAACACTGATGCTCACTGGCTACATTCAAATGAAGGAAAGCTACTTCATATTAACCTAAGCAAGTTGTGCTTCTTTTTTCTGGTTATTTGGCTATAATTTTTCATAGAATACAGATAATTGAACAATACATTCTTGATTAAATTATCTTTCAAGTAATATATAATGTTGCAGTATTACACCAAACAAAAGTGCTGTTATGAGCCATCAAACCTCGAAAATACACTTTTTCCAAAAGGTTTCCACATTGGCCACTAGTGTATGTAAAATGGAAGTTCAAAGTTCGGTGTGTACCAAAATTGAACTTATATGAGAGGTTGTGTCAGGATTACTAAAATTCAAACTTGTGAAGTCCACACTCCTTAAGCTAAATCAGTCAACGTTAGCCGAGTCATCTATTTATCAACTTATAAGTCCCTTGTTTAATCATTATTACAGCTAATTCCATTGTCCTGATAATGCCTCTGTTACTTTTGGAACCGTGTGTATGTTCTTTTCAACTGGGACGTTCAGGCAACTAGTCATATATTTGCATATTATTACAGATGTATTGGATCAAGATGAAAAGAGACTATATGGCTACTATCCAAAGAAGAACAATAGCGTTTACAGGACATTGGATGAGGGGGTTTTCTGGAGAGCTCCCCAGAATAGTATTGAAGGGGATGGTGGATGGAAGGTGAAGAGGAAGACTCCGACTGCAATGGAAAGACAACATCAAAGACTGTAAGGCAAGAGTCTTATAGAAGCAAGAGATAGAGAGGCCACAGGGTTAGATTAGATTTGGAGCACATCTCGTACAACTTCTTTATCGCAACTTGCTTTCATGCATTGCAGTATTCCAACAATTTTATATGTCGCATTTGCTATGTACTTCTGGATTTTTAACCTCTGTCTGCTGTCACATCAAAATCCTTTGTCTTCTCCGCCTCTTGCACTTGCAGGGGGGGGGGGGGAGTATCCGATCAAGTATCGCTCGGATAACCTTTAAGTTCGTATATTGTTCTCTTGGGCATTTCGTGACTTGTATTCCGAACACAAATACATTAAATAGCCGAAACTGAAGAAAAGTATGCAAAACAACTACGGTATTGCATAATTTGTGCATCTGGGATGCCATCTCTTTACGAATTAACGTAAATTACCTGCATGTGACAAGCAAGAGTATTGTTCTCAATTATCCCTTTACAGATAATTATAATATGCAAGGTGTGTCACTATTATGCAATTTATTTCGGTGCAGAAGCCAACCTGTACACCACCTTCATAAACACGCTGATCGATCTATCAGAACCACTCCAGCATCGACCTAATGCAGTGTTTCTCAACCTGTGTTCCACGGACCACAGGTGGTCCGCGATGATGGGACAGGGGGTTTGCTAGTAGACTCAAATTAATTAATTAAATATATATTTTTTAGTTACACAAACAAATTAAAATTGAAGAAGTAAAAATTATTGAAATCAAATGGAGACTTAAAAAAACAACAACAAATAGCGTAAGAATCTTCAAAGGTGGAAGCAATAAAACTATATTCTTGTTCAATTGACCCCTCTTTTATTACTCATCGAATGAGTTAAGAAGAGCCCTTATTATGTGTTACAGATGATGCGCAGTTAATATGTTACGTAAGATATGCGCAGGATAACAACATTCATGATGATATTCTGTTTTGTTGAACTTTGTCATCGCGAACAACTGGAGAAGAAAACATTTCACACTCAAAAATTACATAATAAACAAAGGGATCCAGTGAGGAAAATGTATAGGCTTCTGTTCGAATGGAGCTCGCGCCCTTACAGGCAGGCATACTGGGGTTGTTTCTATGGTCAAGGAAGTGGCTCTGGATACATAGGAAAGCGTTAGCCTCCAAAGGAATGCCACCAGAATTTAAAACTGTGCTATACAACGCTGTAAAGCTAGTTAAGTTTATTAAGGCTCGACCATTAAATAACAGGTTGTTTTCAGTACTCTGCGATGAACTGGGCTGTGAATGCATACATACAACTTTTGTTTCATTCTGAAATTCGCTGGCTTTCCAGAGGCAAAGTTATAACAAGATTATTTCAATTAAGGCACGAAGTTTTATTATTTGTGAATAAACGTAATTCTAATTTTGCATCACTCCTTTTTGACGAAGCATGGTTATCAACACTCCTATCTTTCAGACATTTCTTTTTCGAAATTAAATGAACTAAATCTCTCCCTTCAGGGAAATTCTTTAACTGTTTTTCATGCCTACGACAAAATAAAGGCTTTTGAGGAAAAACAACAACAACTGGTATTGTGTATTAGTTATGTAAAAGACAGATAATTTGCATCTTTTTCAACATTGGAATCCTTTTTAGTTGAAAATGATCTTGTTGTTGATTCTGAATTTCTGGAAAGGGTCTGTGATCACCTGAAAACTCTGAAACAGAATTTTGAAACATATTTTCCGAATAACTTTTATAAGAAATTTCTGTGGGTGTTCGCGATCCATTTTAGGCTTGCAGTCACGAGAACGACCTTTCGTTATCGAAAAAAGAACAGACTTGATTTTAATTAATTGATTCAAATTTGATTAATTGACTCAATTAATCAAATTTAATTTAATTTGAATTAATTGAGCTTTCAAGTGACAGCGGACTTAAAAAGCAAATTCCGTGATCTTGGTTTGGCTCGATTTTGGATCTCGCCTTCAGTGAGAAGTGAATTTATCTAATTATCTGAAGAAGCACTGAAAATGGTGATGCAGTTTTCTACAAACTATCTTTGTGAGAAAGGCTTTTCATCGCTCCTTTAAATAAAAACAAAATACAGAAATCGTCTTAGTGTATGTGCTGATCTTCGACTGAAGTTGACCAATATTGAGCCAGATATCCAGCAACTCTGCAAAGGCCAAGAAGCTGAGCCATCTCATTAAAAGTAAGTAGTAACATAATCATATCATATTATTTATTTGGACTTCAGTTTCCGATTATTCTCGTTACTGGGTTTGGAAATTAATCCATTTCCAAAATCGGACAAAATCGAGGATGAAACGAAAGTTATGTAAAGTGACTTCACGGTGAGGCTCAGCTCTGCTGACAAGGAGGATAGCTGCCCGCATCCAGTTCAGCGAAGTTCCGTATCTTGTACGGTCACTTTTGGGAATATGCCGCCAAGTACACCGAATCCATCGCATGCAGACAACACCATCCGCACGGTCATGGATTGTACAGAAACACACATCGCAACGTAACGAATAGAAGCAGTACACAGGATGGATATAAATAAAACCACCACACGATTAATGAATCTGTCAGATTTACGATGACCACTGTTGTGCCTCTGGATCAAACGGGATGGATATAATTAAAACCACCATCATAATTAGTACAAATCACATGCGTACGATGTATACGGCATACGGTCGCTGGAGGTAAAACGCTGACAACCTGGATGACATTTTGCGACTGACATCGTGGATTGGACTGCTTATAGATATCGGGAAGGACCTCACATAACAGGATGTCTTAAATTTTTTTTTTTTTTTTGCTGAACATGGAGAACTCGTCAGGGAAATAAGGCGATTCGTATTGGCCAGAAGTGTGTGTGTGTGTGTGTGTGTGTGTGTGTGTGTGTGTGTGTGTGTGTGTGTGTGTGTGTGTGTGTGTGTGTGTGTGTGTGTGTGTGTGTGTGTGTGTGTGTGTTTGGGATGTTCTGATTGAAATTTTTGGGTATGCAGGGGATGGTTTGGACAGGTAGGGATGTCATCCATGATGGAATCCATGGATGTCAAGTTCGTATTCAGTATTATGATGAATGAAAGTATCAGCAGGACGGCGCTGACATCCCCATTCATTTGCCTATGGTACCAATGGCGCTAAAAAAAGTTGTTGTGGGTAGATGAATGGGGATCATATATAAAATAGAAAAGTTGCTGTGGGCAGATGAATGCGTGTATCAGCAGGACAGCATTGACATATCCACTCATTTTCCCATGTAAATCGAAAACTGATACTTTTATTTGTTTAACAAAAATTAAAACTTTGTTCAATGATGATACACTTCGATCGTTTACTTCCGACTTAATTAATTATGTTTCCATATGTATTCAAAACATGCTTTTAGATTTATTATGTTATAAAAGGCACAGTTTTTCCAAAATGTTGGTAATCCCCACATACATTTGAAAAAAAAAAAAAAATACATAACTCAGTGGTCCGTAGAATTCTTTTAGGCATTTTACTCATCTTTAGGCTTAGAAAGGTTGAGAAACGCTGACTTAATGCAACGTTGTTAATAATTAGTAACGAACTGTTACTAATTATTAACTGCCTAAAATGTTACAGTACAAATTAAAAAAAAAAATCTGAAGTGTTTCCAAAAATGCTGTTAGTGTTGTAGTAAGTATATAACTTCCATACTCGCATATTGAAAAAAATACATTTGTTAAAGAACATTTATTTTTGTTCTATTAGCATCGCAGATAAACCTCGTTGACACGTATTGTTTAAAACAATGCTCATTTACGCATGCGCACTTAAGAAATAAAAATTTCGTGTGTGATATTGCCTTGTTATAGAATATGGATATGTAGAATTATTGAAATTAGCCTTCGAATGAGAAAACTTATTCGAAACTATTTTCTTTCTGGTTTGAATACTGAATTGTTATAGATTTTTTACAGCAATTTAGTGTCGTTATGTAGACGGGTAAAGAAGAAAAAAAAAAAAAAACTTGGCCGGTGGGGGGATCGAACCCACGACCTTCGCGTTATTAGCACGACGCTCTAACCAACTGAGCTAACGGGCCACGCATGCGCAACTTGCTATCTAATTATGAATATATAGGTAAAGTTACGAGACTGTAATGTAGGTATGGTACAATGTGAATGAAAGTTATTTGAATTCGCTATACTTCAGGTAAAACATTTAGTGCTTATATTTATTGGCTGAACTACTGAAGGATAACACAATATTATTCATTCTGCTCATATATTTACGCTATCTTCTTCATTTCACATAAGCATGTTTAATATTGCTCTCAATCACCGTTTGTTTGTTGTATTGTCCAATCAGAATGTAAAGATTCTAGAAATGGACTCGCGACTAATGCATTGCAAAATAAAGTAAGGATAAATGTTTTATTATTGCTAAGGATAAACCCCGAAACCAAAGTAAATAATCTAAGTGATTGCTATAAAATATCACTGGAGGATAAATGCATGTAGTCCTGACACCATATTTAAATGATCATACTATTTTCTAACAAATTAACATAAAAAAGCTTCATATAAATTTTATTGAAGCATTTGGGAACAGAGAAAGGACTGAAGATGATGAAAAATGTCTTTTTGATACTTATAAGGTCCTTTGATGGGAATAATTATTCTTTCATGTATAGCACACACATTAAAAGAACTCGTGACACTAACCTCCTTTGATAGAACTACAGGTGTAAGAAAAATTGCTTTAGGAGTCGTCCTCCTCAGAAGTATTTACAAACTAGGTCATGTCGTAGAACTCAGGTAAAAACGTATACTTCCCATGGAAGTACATGACGGCTAAACTCACTCACAGCCAGTTTGTAAAACGCGGCCGCCACACCATAACTTAAGAGATGGGGGATAAAGACATAAGGTATGGGATGGGGGGGGCGGTATCACTGATCTGGTAACAGGTTTGCTTTGAAGCATAACATTAAAGACGCTAGCCTCGTCAAAATCCTAGAGAGACACAGGCAGTGGCCAATCAGGTCTCGCCACACCCCAATTACTTCGGCCGGCTAGATTCGTACAAAAAGAATTTGTCATAAGTTTGCTAGCAGAAGCTAAACTTACAGAGAAAGAAGCTAACAGGTGTTTAAGGTGTGCATCGCGAACACATCATGAGGGTCCTATCGTTTTTGGTGGTGGCATCTTTAGTCGTCTTGGGTAAGATATTCGTCAGCATTGCTCTTATATATAAAAAAGGAATAGTTGAAAACCATTAAAATTTTCTAGAAAAATTAACGAAGTTACTCATAACGCTCTTGAAGCTTTCGAGTCTTTCTGGATTTTGATTAATTTCTAAATTTATTTAGCATTATTTTTGGATTTGAAAAGGGAAATTTAAAGTTTCAAAAATTTCTGATGTATTTCAGTTTGCGGTTGCCAAATTATTAAGACTTTTAACTTCGGTGTATACAGCTTCTTGCTGCAAACTTAAAGTAATGAGGATTTGGGTCCGTCTCAACTCTCTGGTTCCTAGCTGCCCGACCACAGTTTTCATGAATATCAACAGATTAGAAACTGAAATAGTTTTTGGGGCATTAAATTGCTCCTAAAAGACAAAAATCATGCCAGTATTCGTTAGCATGCTCTAGTTAATCTAAAAACGATTTAATTATTTACTTATACAAACTTTGTTTTTCTTTAATTTTTAAAAACATAAAATCATCTAATCAGAGCACGTAGAATTTTTTTTCTAAAAAAACTGCTTTCATAATTCGAGCAACAGCAGAGGAAATTATGTTAATCATTAAAAAATGACTCTCTTTTAACAGATCAAATTCCCAATTCGTATAGCAGTGGAAATAAAAATGAAATATTAATTATCTTTTACTCCGTTCTTCAAGTTACTTCTATTTATTTTTTTTAAAACTGCTATTTAAACTACAGATTGAATCTCCGATGTGTTGATATCAAACAATCAAAATTAATACAGTTTTGATGCGGTTCTAATTGTGATTTAGTACAAAAAATAAAATAGAATAAACTGTATAACTATTTTTGAAATAAAATCTTTAAAATAAATATGAAATTCATTTACTTGCTTTCTCGCATATGATAGAATCCCTGTCTACTCTCTCTCGTGTTCATCATTCTTTCTTTCCCCCATTAACTGCTTGTACTTCCTTACTATCTTGTTTCTCTTCCTGCAAATCCACATAATTTTTATTCTCCGACAACTTCCTTTACTGAAGCATGATTTTTTCATTTCCTCGCTTGTCTTTTATTTCGTGATTGATTGTATTTCCTTATTCTTTTTAATAAGTTCCTTTATCGCTTGATTAAATCTCTCTCTATATATTACATTAAAAATTGTCGTGGTGCTTGTGGCATTGTTTGTTTTTATATTTAGTAACACACTCTAATAGTAACTTTGGATATGGGATGTTAAAAAAAAAAAACATTTTAAAAATATTAGTTTAAACAGGGTGGAATAAATAAAGAAGGAGAATGAAATATTAGAAATTTCTTATCATATACAAATTTGAATTTTAAATAATAACTATTTATAGAAATGTTTAATGAGTCAAATGCATGTTGATATCATCATATAAAGCCAAAGAACGTTAGTAGTTTATGTTTTAAAAGTCCCTCTAGTGTTGAAAATGATTATTGTGTATGTGAAAAAAAAAAAAAAATGCGTATCCATTAACGATGAATATCGTCTGTCGTCTAGATCTTACTGGTTAAATTAATAAATGCATGTTGATATCATATAAAGCCAAAGAATGTTAGTAGTTTATTTTTAAAAGTCCCTCTAGTGTTGAGAATGATTATTGTGTATGTGAAAAAAAAATGCGTATCCATTAACGATGAATATCGTCTGTCATCTAGATCTTACTTGTTTTTACTTACTGGACGAAAATCCCAATTAGCATATTTTGGATATAAGCACAATTAGTCTAGAATGCGAAAAAATAAAAGAAACTAAATAAAATTTCCCCTTCCCCAATATACTTTGCAGATGCAGTGCTTAAGTGCTATTGGTGATGGAATTCAACAATGATTGAGATACTCCACACACGCGCCTCAATCAGAAGAATGGTATGACCTTTGTCAGAAAGGCACAGGTTCAGATCCCATATAGGATGGGTGTTTATAAGGGTTTTTATCTCACAATGAATTAGCCCATCCACACTTAAATATGTTTCAGAACATGCAGTTGACATAATACCTCATGACACCCAATTATTTTAGTAATTTTAAGCCATTCACTACAAATGGTCGAAAAACAAGTCTTTTTTCATGATTATCAAAATTGTCCTTATTAACTTTGTCAGTTTCAAATTTTTTGAAACTTTTGTTGAATTTTTGGTTGAAATCATCCCAAGATTTGAAAAACAGCGTTCAGGCTCTGATGTAGTAATAGGAATTGTCAAGAGAATTTTTATCAATACAATAATTTCACTAAGAACACAATGTAAATTATTTTCTGTTATAAATTTTAACAAGTCAATTAATTTATAATAATCATGCATGTTGGGTCTACTGTAGAATACTCGAAGTTCAGTTTCAAGTTTTTCTTTGTTGATCATGAGATATATCGTGTTTACTCCATAAACACGATAAGCACTACGACCACTCTACTACTGGTGCAAAGTGCATATAAACAACAGTGGAACTGCGCGACGGACAGTGCCGCATTACTCTAATAGCTCGCATCTCACTATGACGTGCATATGCGTAACAATATGACACTGTGGTAAACACAGTGCTGCTAGCGCCCTCCTAAGTGCTACAAGATGAATTTTTATTATTTTTTATACAAAATAATAGGAGTGTTGATGATAAACTTAAATATTACAAGCAAATATAAATAAATTAATAAATATATTTATATATCGAGAAAAATTGAGGGTGCTGCAGTTCCGTAGTGCCTATGCACGAACAGCCCCTGTTTGAGAGATTCAGTGACATTTTTTTCCCCGCATTTTATCTCTCTTCCTGTTAAACTAAAGAAGATGGGCGTTATGTATTTCGAGTTCCTTCCTTGTGGAACTTTTTTCTTTAATTATGAGCATTGCCCTATTAATATAATCTTAACCACATCTAAGATGTTGCATCCAATAACACAGCTTCCTTGTTGCTTCTACGTCCTGCATGTGTCAAGACTTTCTTGTAGACAAATGAGGTCGGTAGAGTAAACCTGTTTTAAGTTAGCGGCAGTTTCTGTTGACTCATTAAGAATTCATGTGTACCAGAAGAAATATGCTCAAGAAAAAATCTGAAAGTAGATCACATTTTACTTCGTCTTTGTTCTGAAGATAAAATGAATATAAACATGATCATATGTTTTTTTTTTATTTTTATAAATTATAAATACAAATATCAAGTATTATTTAAAATAAAGAGCCAATAGGCTTTATTTCCTATTGGCTCTTTATTTTAAATAATTTATGGGTGCACCTTTTTTTGACAACTCGTATAGCAGAATATATAAGTTCTTTTCGCTATACCCTTAGTATTATTTTGGTCTAGCTACTCACTGATGAGATCTCAATAAAGATCGAAACCGGTCTGAGTAGTGACCTCCCACCATAATGTATAACATCATACATCTCCTAGGAGATGGGTTTTACATTATGAGAAATACTAAGAATAGCGATCAGAACTTTCTCCACCTTTGCTACGAATTGCCCTAGTTGGGACTACGTGCTAGCTTACGCTAGTAGTCGCCGATACTTTTATAGTTACTATATTCGGCATGAAACTCTTTGATTCCAATCTTTGAGTTTCTTATTCGGTTTTGAAACAATGTGGGATTTAATATCCGCTTAATTTAAATCAAGTATTATGTTTTTAGGTTTTAAATACATGTGAGGCTAGATGTAACGGACTGCAGTAAATTAAAAATTAATAAATATACCGGAAGAAGTGACACGTACAGAGAAATGAAAGATATTTAATCTTGCATATAAAGTATGTCGCTTACTATTACAGTGAGCGTGATGAAATGAAGTTCTTTTTTGTAACGACTTTGAAGTTCTTACAAAAAATGAAGGACTAGAGCAAACATTTACAGTGAAAATCCATTTTATGATCTGTAATACATGCCAAAACGATCATTGAGGAAATATAATGGTTTTTATCGTCATCAATTTCCTGATATGTACACTCAAGGAGATTACCGGATATTGTGAACCTCCAAGAGAAGTAAAAGAGAAAGTTACCCATCTGGGCTAAGCAAACCGTAGGTTTAAGTATAAGATAAAGCGAGGAGGTAACTTGTTATGTCTATACACAAATGCGCGAAGAACTAAAAACAAAGTGGTTGAGTTTGTTGCTTTCATGGCCTAAAATTGTTCCATTAGTAAAACCTGGTTATCAGAATCGGATGTAGTAACTGGAATCTAGTGTAAAGGATATGGTATTTTTAGGAATGTCAAGAGATAGAGGAGGGAGGTGATGTCATGTGACCTGAATCCAGTTAGAACAGAAACTCATGAAAGTAGTAATGGTAATAATGTCCCAATTAACAGTGAGTTAGAGGCTATCTGGTATGATGAGGAGGCTAACAGGATGAAATATATGGTGGGGTGTTGCTATAGACCCGTCGGTTCATTTTCTGAGGATGAATAAATGCATGTCCGTGATGAGTTTGGTACTACCGTGGTGACTACCAAACGACTTACGTTTCCGAATATTGATTGGGTAGCAGAGAAAACTCATAAAAACACAGAATTTATTGAGCTGTTGTGAGACAACTTTCTCAAGCAGCATGTGAAAGAAGGAACTCAAGGTCAAAGAGTGTTGGATTTGATCACAGCATTAGAAAAGTGTCTTAGGAATGTGAGTGTTTTGCAACCAGTTAGTGACAATGATCATGCCGTACTAACTTGGGAAGTAGCCAACTATATGATTTTCCAATCAGGACAGGTTACGTGCTGAACAAATCTAGAAATTATGACAAACTCAGGTGAATACTGTTTTGGTTCCAGGTTTGTGAATACTGTTTTAGAGAGTTGCATAACCTGGATAAGAATTCAACAATAGGGATAGATGAGATATCAGTACATATGCTAAAGGGACGTTCAGCTGAATTGGCTGGGCCCTTGACATGTTTGTATAACTTTAGTCAAAGCTAAGGAAAGATACCATAAGAATAAAAGGAGTGTATTTGGAGAGCATGCACAGAAAACATGATTACCGGAATCCGGTCTTATAAGACAATGGGTTTTCCCTTTCCCAAATCTTGAGTGTTTTCCACACATAATATCACCAAATGGTACAAAGGGCAATCAGAATTAACAGACAAAGAAGACTGAGAATAAGTGCCAAACTCTGTTGGATTTCGCTTTGAAGGCCCATATAGTGTAGTGTGAATTATGATAATCATTGTAATAATAGCTCTACTTACCTAGCGACTCTGGAATCAGAACTATGTGTATATTTTAAAATCTGCATTACAGCAACTCTTATAACTAAGTGAAAACGAGCCCCTAATTTTTAAGTAACATGGTAGCTTTTTTATTTATTTTTTTATTTTTATTTTTGATGCCAGTGCCGAGCATATGCAAGAATGATTGAAACTGAAATATATTTTAAGTTACTTAAATATAAAGAGCCAATAGGCTTCATTTCGGCGATATAAACATTATTTAAATTAAGGGGATATTAAATCCCACATTGTTGCAAAACCGAATAAGAAACTCGAAGATTGGAATCAGAGTTTCATGCCGAATATAGTAAACTATAAAAGTATCGGCGACTACTGGCGTGAGCTAATGCACGTAGTCCAAGTGCGTAGTACAAACTCGGGCAACTCGTAGCAAAGGTGGCAAAGTTATGATCGCAATTCTTGGTATTTTCCATAATGTAAAAACTCATTTCCTAGGAAATGTATGCTGTTATTACATTATGGTGGGAGGTCACTAACCAGACCGGTTTCAGCCTTTATTGAGGCTTCATCGGTGAGTAGCTAGACCAAATTAATACCAAAGGGTATAGCGAAAAGAACTTATATACTCTGCTATATGGAAATGTGTTTTACATTATGGAAAATACCAAGAATTGCGATGAGAACTTTGCTACGAGTTGCCCGAGTTTGGACTACTTGCATTACCTCACGCTAGTATTCGCCGATACTTTTATAGTTTTTTATACTATATTCGTCATGAAACTCTCTGATTCCAATCTTCGAGTTTCTTATTCGGTTTTAAAACTATGTGGGATTTAATATCCCCTTAATTTAAATAAATGAAATATATTAAGACTGAAGTCGTACAGATAATAATAATATACAAAATAGTGTTTACATAGAAATACTAACTTCAGTGAACATTTTATTTGGGTCGCATTTCTCTCCTGATTTTTCCCTATCATTAACACACGCAGTTTTCGATATCGTGAACTTTTATAAAACAAACATTTAGCCTCTACTTTAACCCACTTAAAGAGGTCACCTTAAATAACCTCTGATAAGTATGTCAAGGATGATGTATTTCGCACAGGTGTAGATTCGGTTTTCAAAGGATCGATTGTATCTTGCTACGAGGGTCAGTAGACATTCGGTTGTATGTAGACAATGGCAGACCTAACGTGTTACGCCAAAGCATTTGCATTTAGTTTGCTAACTTAGTTTCCTTAGATACATTTGAAAAGAAATAAGCCCCGTATATCCTTTTATTTTTTATCTATATATAACTATCTCAGGTTTCTGGGGTTTTATGGCGAATAAAACGGATGCATTATCACAAATTTTGATAATGCATCCGTCTTGTAAAGCATTTTTAAAACCTTGGACATGAAATATCACGTGATTTTTCGGATTTATTTTCATCTCTTCATTTTTAGTAATCCATAGTGCAATACTTTCAGTAATCAAGTACAAATAGTTCTGCTTTCCGATTATTATCAATTTATTACGCAATGATTAGTATCTGTAAGCAAAGTATTAGCACGAATATATCACAGCTTCATTTTATCTGTTACTGGAATTAAATAATGCTTATTTGGATCCAGTTATCTTTTCGGTGACAATGGTTTAATGTCATCGTCATAAATATGACGCTGATTAATACCTATAATGAAAAACAACTTGTATTACAAATCCAAGTAACTTTGAAATTTGGCCACACCCACTTCGTTTGGCAAATCGTTCTTACAATGGTGCCTTGTAATATTTTGCGATTCCAGTCGTTTAATATCAAATTATTGGCATCAATGTTTTCTATAATTCTCCTGGGCTTTCTTTAGTTCGTAGAGTTTAAACGCATATCTCTAAAAGGATACATCTATTATGTTGCTACTGTTTTCAGGAAATATTTATTTCTGTCATTTATTTAACAGGGAATTGTGCTTTTTCCAATGCAGTAAATTTTTATGGGCCCTTAGAGGCGTTGAGAATTTTTGTTGATGCTCCTCGCAGCTTTCACTGGAGCCTCTGTAGCTCAGTCGGTATAGACAAAGACCTGGGTTCGACTTCCTCGCAAGACGTGAGGAACTTTATCTGGTTTCTTTCGATTAAAGCTGAGTTAGCCGATCTCATACGGAGGTAGAGGGTTTTTTCTCCCGGAAACTAGAGTTTTTAATCCCTAGAACAGGCAAACCGACCCCATGAACACACACACACACTGCTAGAGTCAAAAATACATACTTAATCCCTAATCAAGAGGGCCTTTTAAAGGCCCTCCTTCTACCCAAAAATCGTTAATGAATCCGCTAATGAGCTTTAAGGATTTAAAACAACAAAAGCATTGTTTGGTTTATAGAAATTTTTAAAATTCCTCTTTTTAGTTACATATACGGCTTTATCTTCCAAGAAATTAAATTCATTTACACTTCTTACTTCCTACACAAGTTAATTAATAGTGTCCTTCTGACAAGGCGTCAAGATAGACAGGAGAAGTGTCACCAAGGTCGCATCGGATATGTGTGACATCAGAGCAGTTCTGACATACGCATGTTAAAGAGAATTTGCTATGGGGAATGTGGGCTTGGAATTTTTATATCAGAAACCAGCTTAACGTTTCTTTCACCACTAGAGTTGTCCAGTCGATGCCCTCTTTCTCTGCTTCATCGAAACTGTTACCATCAGTCATTTCTTTGATAACTTAACCTCCTTTCCATGCAATCAGGAGATAAACTTGCTTGAACATTCTCTTTAAACTTAGTTTGTTTTGAGTGAAAAAGAATGTTGATCCTCTGCTTAAAGCATCTCTGTGCACATGGATGCGGTTTACTGCATGTAATGGGGTAGAAGGGGTCTCAATGTTTCTTTGACATGAAGTGGAAGCAAAATTTCATTCGAGCTTGGGTCAGAATATCTGTGTCGAGCCTTGTAGTCCCATCCTTCAGGTGATCGCTGATTAATCTAAGTCATGGCAGCAAACTTAGCTATAAGCGTTATTGTGAATCACTTATAAACATTTCATAATGAAAATCTCTTTAAAATTCGGAGTTTCTTATTTCAAACACCAATAATGAATCTAGTTTGTCATTTTTTATTACTTTCTGAAATCATAAAACTACTTTTTGGGACGTCATATATCCGTGACTACCTCCAAATAACATTAAAATTAGTGCACGCACAGACAGTTAATGGGGCATAGCGGCAGAATAATTAACTACTGGAGGTGTTCTATTTTTCCAGGATGTTCCACATTTATAGCACGTAATATTCTCAAGTTCGGAACATAAACATTTTATTAAGATTATGCCCAACTTTTGTTGCCCTTGTTTTTACAGTATGTTCGTTGGAATAGACTTCACATAACCAAGTCAAGCAAGCGCTAGCGAAAACCATAAACATGTCATACATCTCAGACAAGAGTAACAAGATAAAGTTTATAGGCAGTGCTTATTCATCTTGCGCTAACAACAAATTACGCTTCTATAGGAATGTGTCTGTTTGTGATTTTAACAATAGGAATGCTTGTCTTATGAGTTCAGGAATACCAGTTGCTTTACAGTTTGATTTAATTGGAATGACGTCAAAGCAACTAAGGCTATGAAGCCATTATATTTGTAAATGTTATTAGTTCTCCAGTCCTTTGAGTGATAAAAACTGGTTTCTGGAAGAGAAGGCCTTCGTTATTAATGTGATGTTATTTTGTCAACAATAAATATTACTGGGGAGGGAATTTTGAATTAAAATTGGAGTTTTGTTAGACGTACTGCGAGCGTAAGCTCCACTATTCTACTTGAAGTGTTTTATCTCTTAGATATAGTTAACAGACTTTTTTTTTTAGGCTTACATTTTTATATTATATACTAAAAGTACTGTTATTTGTAATTTCTGATCATTATAAACAGAATAAATATTTTTTTTTAATTTAAAAATATTTAAGGATTACATATTATATCTGTAATATACCGGTTGTTGTCAAATGTGTCAAAAATGGCGCATTTATTTCACATTAGCTTCTTAAGAAAACTAGGTCAGCTCACTGCGATGTCTTATAGTGGTCTTTCTTCCAAATAACAGACAAATGCATTGTTTTCATTAAGCCTTGGATATACAATGAAGAGTGACAGTTTTTAAAAACATTACAGTACAAATGGAGCACTGTGAACAAGAAAATGCTTTAATCGTTTCATTTTTCTTGTTTTTATCGATAGAAATATTTATGGATATCTTCCGAGTAGTTTAGCAACTGCAGTACCCTCGACAAATATCCTGGTCGATATAGCGGCGCCTCTATGTCTGCGATTTGTCTGAAAACGTCTCCAGAGACAACCCGTACACCAAGTTTTATAAATGGTGCGTCACAAGTTTCCCGACATTAGCAACAGCAATATAAACACATGCTTTGTGTGTGGGTGTGTGTGTGGGGGATAAGTATTACCAGGACTTATCTAAATAAAAAATTGATGCAATCCGTGGGGAAAACTCAAAACAACAACAGAATTATCTTCTTGGGTTATATCCGTGTTTATATAATTCTAGAGCGGTTCCGTGTTGAATTCCCATACTTATTGAGCCAACTATGGTCATTGATCATTTCCTACTAGATTGAGGTAACTTACCTCAACCTTGACCCAGGTGGGAGGCATTCCGTTTCGGACTACTTCCTACCTAGGTTAAGGTAGGCATTTAACACACACAAACACGCAGCTAAAGCAAGAAGGTACAGATCGATACAATTAATACTATGAACATCCGTAAGGAAAGTTAAAGGATGGAAGTTTTTCTTATATTGAATTTCAAAAGAAAAATGTAAAGTCTGCGAAATTCGTTTAAAAATATTATGGAACACTGTGGTTTAAATTACTGCAGTATTTATCAATAACTTAACATTTCGTATGCAGACGTCATTAATGGTCATTTTTAAACATCTAGACAAAATTATATCTGGTAGAGCAAAAATAGTTCAAGTGGAGCCAAGATTGAGATATTCCGATGAACTTTGTAAGAATTTAAACTATTAAATTTCTATAATATCCATGCCAACAAAGCCGATCAATTACTTATTTACATATAGATATAGCAAAGGAAACACTTGCTAATAAGTTTGCGAAGTGAGTTTACCATTAATGAAAATAAACTATTCAAAATAGGTCATTAATGAGATTGGGAACATTTAATTATGAATTGAAAGATTTATAAAACGATGCAGCGCCATCATTCTAAATATTTAATTTTTTGTAACTTTCAAAACATGTTATCGTTATCAGCAAGTGTCGAATAAATTGTACAGTCTTCCATAAAATACGAAACAAACTCGCGCCATGTTTTTCGTCTAGAGAGATTCTAGATAATATCCATGCCAACAAAGCTGATCAATTACTTATTTACGTATAGATATAGCAAAGTAAACACTTGCTAATAAGTTTGCGAAGTGAGTTTACAATTAATGAAAATAAACTATTCAAAATAGGTCATTAATGAGATTGGGAACATTTAATTATGAATTGAAAGATTTATAAAACGATGCAGCGCCATCATTCTAAATATTTAATTTTTTGTAACTTTCAAAACATGTTATCGTTATCAGCAAGTGTCGAATAAATTGTACAGTCTTCCATAAAATACGAAACAAACTCGCGCCATGTTTTTCGTCTAGAGAGATTCTAGATAATATCCATGCCAACAAAGCTGATCAATTACTTATTTACGTATAGATATAGCAAAGTAAACACTTGCTAATAAGTTTGCGAAGTGAGTTTACAATTAATGAAAATAAACTATTCAAAATAGGTCATTAATGAAATTGGGAACATTTAATTATGAATTGAAAGATTTATAAAACGATGCAGCGCCATCATTCTAAATATTTAATTTTTTGTAACTTTCAAAACATGTTATCGTTATCAGCAAGTGTCGAATAAATTGTACAGTCTTTCATAAAATACGAAACAAACTAGCGCCATGTTTTTCGTCTAGAGAGATTCTAGATAATATCCATGCCAACAAAGCTGATCAATTACTTATTTACGTATAGATATAGCAAAGTAAACACTTGCTAATAAGTTTGCGAAGTGAGTTTACAATTAATGAAAATAAACTATTCAAAATATGTCATTAATGAAATTGGGAACATTTAATTATGAATTGAAAGATTTATAAAACGATGCAGCGCCAGCATTCTAAATATTTAATTTTTTGTAACTTTCAAAACATGTTATCGTTATCAGCAAGTGTCGAATAAATTGTACAGTCTTTCATAAAATACGAAACAAACTCACGCCATCTTTTTCGTCTAGAGAGATTCTAGTTAATACAATAAAGTTTTTCTTTATGGAGGACACTTCAATGATGTCAGAAAATCGATGGTGGAAGACGCCTATTCCATTAGTGTTGTCGCCAGAAACCTCCATAGATTCTTGTACATCGTGTAACAGATTTTATTTCTTTGAAAGCCAGTGGCGCCGACTGGTCTCTTTCTTTGTTCCTTCGTAATGCACAATATTAAATAAAGATTTCAGTTGGTTCACTGGAATTCCAGTAGGGGAAGTGAGATGATACAATTTCGTATCTGCTTTTCGTTATAATGGTAACCAAGTACGATAGTTCTTTTCTAGGATTAGAACAGGGTTTCCTGACTATGTGAAAAATAATATAAAATACAAAAAATAATATAATAATAATAAATTTCTTATCTGGCCCATACTTTTGTACTATAAAGTTTAAAACTTTCGTGAGCAAGATCGAAAATGAAATTTAAAATTTTAAATATTTTGTTGTTCACCAGGCCAAAAAAAAAGTAAATAAATAATAAATGAGTCCAGACGCTTTGGTCATTTGCTACACACTGACCACAGCATTCTTAAATAGTTGACTAGAACATGGTGATGCATGTGACCAAGTATTTTACAAACACGTTGCATAAGTGATGTTTGCTGCATCATGACCATCAGGCCACGATGTATCAAACCAATAAGAGGCGTCTTATGTGAAAAAAAATTATTTTTTATCAGCTCTTCATATTTAGTGGATAGATATATTTTTGAACACTGGGGAATTACTTTAAAACAGAGATTTCTTCTTCTTCAAGTGTCATCCCCTAGAAGGAGGTTGGCAACCATGTCACGGAACATTTTTCTTTCTTTTGCTGCTCTGGAACATTTATGGTAATTCAAGCCAGTCCAGTCCTTAATGTCTTCAAACCATATTCTCCTTCTACCTCTTCCTCTTTTTCCATCCAATTTCCCTTCTAATATTAAATTCTGAATGTCTTCTTGTCTAGTTAGATGTCCAAAATATTTAAGTTTTAGTTCTTACATTATTTTCATTAATGTTCTTTTCATTTTTACTTTCTTTAAAACATCTTCGTTTTTCATTTTCTCTGTCCATGGTATTTTCAACATTCTTCTGATGGTCCACATTTCGAAAGCTTCTAATTTTTTCTCTGCTTCATTATTTAGAGTCCAAGTTTCACTGTTGTAGAGAAGGCTTGACCAGATATAGCATTTTATTCATCTTTTTCTTGTATCTATATTAATGTCTCTGGATGTTAGAACAGTTTTCATAACAGTAAAGGCTATTCTTTCTATCTCTATTCTTCTTTTTAATTCATTAAGGGAATTCCCTCTGTCTGTAAACATTTGTCCCAAATATATAAAAGACTGAACCTGTTCAATTTTCTTTTTGTTAAGAGTTATGCTTAGTTTCTTATTTATTGGGTCTTTTGATATAATCATGCACTTTGTTTTCTTTAGGTTAATAATTAATCCTATGTCTAAACTTCTGTTGTAAATTTCTGTGACTAAGTTTTGAAGATCATCTTCAGATTCAGCTAAATCAGAGATATAGGATTAATAATAGGATGAAATTGGTTCTCGTACATTTTAAATGTTTCTTTTACTTATAAATCGCATACCGCTTAATTTAATACAGTTTAAAATGAATTAGTAGCTTTTCGTATTGCTATAATCAACAATACCAACTATATTTACTACTGTATAGAACAGTAGAGATTAAAAAGTAAAAACTTCTTGTTACATCCGGATACTAAAATATTTCTTTTTTTGTTTCTTTTTTCCAGGAATTGCACAGAGGTCTAAGGATTCAGTATGCAAGAAAGATTTTGGCTTTTATCCCCACGAGCAATATTGTGACTATTACTACGACTGTGCCGACGGCGTAGCCACCCTCCAGGCATGTCCTAATGGCCTAGCATTTTCGGGAAAAGGGCGGGGTTTGCTCCAGAACTGTGATTATCCTCACCGAGTTGGATGCCCTGATAACGATGGTCGTATTATGGGACGTAAGTAAAAAAAAAAGTATTCATGTGTACTTTCGTGTTTTTGAGTGAAAGTAAGGTTTCATTTACGTAAATAAGTTAGAATTTTATTTAATTCTAACTTATTTATAAGCAGTTAAAGAAAACTTATAAAGTTAAAAGCATTTTTTTTCTTGAAAACACGAAAGTATACATTAATTTTTCTTTTTTTTTTTTGTTCTTATATTTTGTTCAATGATATATTTCTTTTTGTCATCCAAAAAAAAGAAGTATATTATTCGGATGAGAGAGAAATCGTTCTAAAATCCACAATTTTATTTATTTATTTAACTGAAAAAATGTCATTTCGCGAAAGAATTTCATAAATAAATAAAAAATTCCAAGAAAAGCGTAGTGGCATAAAGATGACCTCAATCTCGAACATAATCAACATGCTCCAGGATGAAAATAACAGCAATTATAGCTTGCAAAGATTAGTAATGACTAACAATCTAAAAATAGAAATCCCTGAAACCATTTATTTGCCTTAAAAACTCCAGCACATATGGTACACATAAAGAAGCCTCTCTGCAAGCGAGACTGATTGAACAAGGATTATTATTGCCTTTCTTCTGTCTTCCTTTTCAAAGCCCTCTATTTTACTCAATAGCTGTCCTACATGTATTCCTTTGCGTGTACAACTTCTAGAATTGTAATATCCATGCGAAGCACCTTCATTCATCTCCTGTGACAGACACGTCTGCTAAATATGAACATTGAGACCCGTATTTTCTTCCTTTCCAAACCAGTTAACACTAGTGATGGGTTTGACGACTTCCTTGTGTGTCGCCATTATCGTGTGAACACCTGACCTACTTGTAGGCCGTCACATAACAAGGAAGTAAGATAGTACACGTGGACTGCCTTTACCTTATTTCCTGCTTAGCAGACCTTATCTAATGCCATGAACTAATTACCAGAAGAAAAGTAAGTTGGCCATTAGTATATGTTCAATGAGCAACAGCGTGATTTCTAAAATTAGTAATCAGCATTGATACGTTGGTGAATATTCCACTTGGATAATATTTCAAACTGGTCTAAGTAAAGATAAGATTTCTGTCAGTGGATAAATTTGTTTAAACAGGGATTAGTCACATTCGCCATATCAGAGATCATTTCAGTATAATTCTCCCTATAATTTAATTCTTGAATAAAACTAGGGCGAGCAAAGCATACAGACAGAGAGTGAAAGAAAGAAGATGAGAATTGGCAGAAAGCTGAAAGCCATCGTCTATGGAGGAGGGTAGAGGACACGGCAGTAAGGCAGTCATCATAATCTAATTCACAAATTTAGGACAGAATCAAGGATTTTAGGGAGTTTTTAGTGTGCGCTATTCAAAATGTAGGAACAGTATTCTAAGGTAGGGTGGATTTACGACTTGAAAGAATGAGCAATTGTTGGAGACAAGTAACGCCTAGAGCAGAAATGATCTCCTAATTTTTTGACAGTACACACACACACACACGGGAAGTTGTTAAATTTATAGTACATTAGTCTGTGTATTGTATGATCAAGAGGATCAAGTTAAAATAGTAACTAAATATGTTTCTTAAGCAGCTGAATGTTGTGCTCTTTGTGGAAAATAGTATAAGAAAAGCTGTTGGGAAGAACTGAGGTCTATGGAATTAGAGAAGTTAGTTCAATAGTTTGAAACTTGATGGTGAATGGCTGTTCATTCCCTAGCTGCTCATGTAAGAACGACTGATTAAAAGGAATATGGAGGCATGAGTGGTCAGTTCATGGTACATTGCTCATGAACTCAAAGAAGAGCCATAAGGGAGAAACAAAACTTACGTGGGAAAAAATTGAGTCTGTGAGCAAAAAAAGTCATCTGTTAAAAGGATTGGCCTAAATTGGACAATAAAGTATTTCACGAAGGTTTTTAGTACCATTCCAAACCGATTGAAGTACTGTCCACCACAGATACGAGAACCTCAGTTGGCAATGTGCCAAGAAGAGTCAATTCATGTTGAAAGGAAATAAAAAATAAGGTGATGTACGAATTGGTCACCAACACGCGAACTCACGTGCTTTATACGTAAATTTTTCCAACTGTTATACAAGCAAAATAGTTATTAATTTAAAAACTACAATCTTCATAAAAGAGTGGTTAATTTTCTGACGTGTAATAATAAACAACTCATCCCACAATACGGATTGATTATCCTATTATCGGAATGGAGTCTCCTCCTTCTGACATGCGTAGAAGTGTCGAAGGGTCTCGCATTTGCGGGTGTACAGTATCTGGATACATCTGTTTGCGAAATTAGGTTTGGTTAATAGAAAAAAAAAAACCTCTAAGTGTAAATAAGGAATAAAAAAAAAATCCAAAGGTGTATGATACTATGCATCAAGTTATGATTTAACCTACAGAAGTTTTACTTAGAGCATATATTTAATTATTCCTTTGAGAATGGTGTGGAATTACTAAAGAAGAAATCATTTGCTCTTAGGAACAGTGAAGTCGTCAAGGATTCATAGTACAGAGTGATCTATAGAGTTTAGAAAAACGCAGCTGAAATGTCTTGATAGTGAAAAAAGAAACGGTTTACATTCTTCTCCAGTTAGTCGAGTTAAAATCTATCAAATGACAAACGAGACTGTCCACTACACTGAATTCTTTATCTTATTTAAATCTTTCCATCGAGCTCATTTGTTGACAAGAACATATGCTTTTTAAACAGTAATGCTTCCCATCAAAGCTATCTACCTTTTACCTGTCACTGTTGTCCCAGAAAAACAAATGCATCCTTTATAACTGAACGTAAAATTGATCTCTAGAAATCCTGTTTATACCCTTTTATCCAAACGATTATTCACATAATGCTAAATGAGCAATTTCTGCCATAAAAGTATAGAGCGATCTCAAAAAAAATATTTACTTTCCGTTGTGATTGGCAGACTTTCAGAAAATATAGCAATGGCAGCTGCTTCAGTAAAACGTTGAATTAACAGAGGATCCTATAAGGATCTTCAGGAATCATTTTCCCAGATGTCACATTCCGTGAACTTGACACTGTCCCAATTTTTTAGCAACTCCTAATACTTTTCCCGTCTGATTGTTGAGTGATTACTGTATCTGCTCTACGACCAGCAGCTGCTGTTCGAATCTCGCCTTGGGCATGGATTTCCACATTATGTAAAAAATAAATACAGATACAAAAAAAAAAAAATAATCACAAAATAATCCTTAGCCACCCACGGTACTAATGTACTTTTGTATGCTTCCTACTATGCTGAAAACCAAGACTTGGTGTTAGCAGAGTTATATGGATTTACTAAGCTTTGGACTTCCTCAAGCTAATTTTAAATGTTTTCTTTGCGTACCTTGCGAAGGGCACACTGGCTGCATGGACTTACCAGAATTACTTATCGAATCCTCAGGTCTGGAGTTGGACAGTGCAGGATATTGTTGTTTAGACCACTTCTGGTCGTACATGTGGGACCATAGTTTGTAGCATTTCAGTGCGAAGTTAGAAAATTAATGAATGGATAGAGAGAAATCCGATACAAAC